>NC_039284.1:12151645-12451645 GCF_003368295.1 Carassius auratus
AGTCTATTCATGTGCTTTTTCCTGTTGTTGTAGCCTTGTGTGCTGGACAGCAGCAGTATCTTGCCTGACCGCATCCTCCTCATGGACACCTTCTTCCAGATTGTGTATTTACCACGGAGAGGTAAGAGATGTAAAATCACAGAGCGTGTTTCTGCGTTTCGATTGCACAGTGGTTTGTTTTCTCCATGTGACTGGGTGACATTGGTTTAAAGCCAAGTCTTTTTCATCTTTTCAATAATTAAGAATGCAGTCTGCTTTCTTGGTCTGTCCTGAACTGTTCAGTAATCTGCGCACATGAAATCAGAGCCAGTTTTGCACTGAAACAAGTTTAAAAATTGGCTGCGTTACAGAGGACAGACATTTTCTGGTGAAACATTGAAGGTCTCTCGCTGAAGTACATGCTAATGATGTGAAATTTGAAACAAATGGAGTGAGATGTTCTCTTAGAGTCCCATATACTAGCACTAGTAAACACGATGAATTTGCTGGTTAGCGTATTGTTCAGTGACTTCTGATAGATGACAGATGAGTTTTCCTCATGTAGACGGTGTCTCAGTGGCGTAAAGCCGGGTACCAGGACATGCGCGGAGTATGAGAACTTCCGCCACCTGCTTCAGGCTCCTGTGGACGATGCCCAAGAGCTTCTGCAAACTCGTTTCCCCATGCCACGCTACAATCGACACAGAGCACGGCGGCAGTCAGGTACAGAGAATGTCAATGATTATTAGGAACTCATACTTAACTGAATAGATACAACTGATTTAGTAGAGTTTTAGTAATATTAAATGTCATCAATATTTATCCTTTTTTTATATATATATTCACTGACCTGTATTGTCTTAGTGAACTAAAGCAATAAGCAATGAGATGTTGTGCAATACGAGCTCTGTCTCAAAACCTCACATACCTAAAAATAAAGGTTCTTGTTGGCATTGATGATTTCATGAAGAACCTTTTGCATCCATGGAACCTTTCCATTGCACAGAAGGTTCTTTATTAACAGAAAATGTTTCTTATTTTTTTTTTAGATTATTAAAATGTTCTTCACAAATGGTTCATTAAAGAACTGTTTGATGAAAGAGTTATTTGGGGAACCAGAAATGTTGGCAGTTAACTTCTGAAGTGCCAATAAATAGAGCTTGAGTTTGGAAAAGAACCCTGGTAAAAATTCTGGTAAAAATCAGAGTACCATGGTGGATTATTTTAGTTTTTTTGTTGTTGTTTTTAATGGAATAGCAACAACGGTTATAATAATAAAAGATACCAGTTTTCAACAACAGTTCAATTGGTTAATTGTAATAATAAAAATAATCAACACAGACACACAAAGTAATATAAGTTCAAGTAATATAGTTCATTAGCAGAATAACAAATCAAAGATCACTCTGTGTTGCAGCCAACATTTAAGTGTACTTTGCTTGGGAGTATGGATGTCAACTGATGTGTGGTCACAGATGTCTGTGTGTATATATAGTAGGGATGAACGATGTTGAGCTAAAATTTTATATTTTTCTAAACTTTGATGAAATTTGTAATCATCTTTCTCTCTGTATGTATATATGATATGAAAAAAATGCCACTTTTAACAGGCCAGTCAGATGCATTTACACTCCAATACTTAATGGAGAGATATACTCTGACATACAGCATCAAATTTTTGGTCGCCATCTCAGCCACAATATACATTCCTACATGCTGTTTTACAGCCAGATCTATCCATTTTAGTTAAACAAAATAGTTGGTTTGAGAGAGCCATGGCAAATGGACAGCTTGAATCTGAAATTTTGCATTAGTCGGTGCCAATATTTATAAATTGCTTTCACAAAGCCACCTCCATTTTCTCAAGCCTTTATTAGTGACGGCTCAAATGGAAGGTGCTGCTTTGAAAACAGTTGTTTAGACCGCTCTTCAGTCAATTTCTATGCTTGAGCAACTCGCCCTCAGAGTTTTTTTGAAACGGTGCTTGTGAATAAATGACTGTAATGGGTCACTGAGGTTTGCTTATAATCAGCATATTAATACACCATGTGAACTTTCTCTCCCCTCCAGGCTCGTTTCCTGCTCTCCAAAGTGAATCCTTCTCAGACTCACAACAACATGTATGCATGGGGTCAGGTGAGTGCTGTATATCTCACCCAATACAAGCACGTTTCCCATGTGAGGAATATAGATTAGTCTACTGTGACAAGCTTTTGTTTAGAAAAATATAAACGCGTCTCAGCTTATTCTAATATTGTTTAACCCACACCACGCTGATTGAATCGCACTTCCTGTGTTTGTGTAGGAGTCTGGTGCACCCATTCTGACAGACGATGTGAGTCCTTCAGGTGTTTATGGATCATCTGAAAAAGCTGGCAGTGTCCAGCGCTGCCTGAGAGCCTCAGTCTGTTTCTCAGTTACACACAGCCAGCAGGGTCACATTGGCACTGCCCTAAGTTTTCCCCATTTATATCATGCATACATTGAGCCTAGATCTGGAAAAGAGAGATCGAGTCAATTGCGAAAGGAAACGTCATTCTATAATGATTATGACAAAAAAGTTAACACTACATGTTGAGTATACATCAGACAAGATATTTGTTACTTTTTAAATCAGATTGAATTTATTTTGCTATTTGAGTGAATAAGAAAATAATTAAAAAATAGTTTACACACAAATAGTAATTCATTCATTATTTACTCCCCTCGATGCTATTCTAAACCCAAGCTTTTTTGGTACCTGGAAACAAACTTAAATTTGTTTTATGTAGACAAAAGTAGTCCATTTGCTTTATTTCCTAATCTTCTGAACCATACATTAGCTTTCAGTCATCTAAGTTTTTATAGTCATTATTCAGTCATTTAGCCCACATTTATCTCCAAAATTAAAAATTCTGTTGTTGAAACCAAACGCCAATGCAATTGCTTCTGCACACCATTTTTGAATGTACAAAACAAATTTATTGTACAAAGCTATTGTATGGTTTCAGAAAACCTGGCATGTATTGCAAATGTAATATTGATTATTTTTATTATGCTTTTTCTTTATAAGGCAAAAACCACAATTATTCTTCAAAAAGCTATTACTTTGTGTTTTACGAACAGAAATGCCAGCATATGAGTTTGAAACAACATGAGGACGAGTAAATAATGACTGAACATGATTTTTTTTTGCCTGAAATGTTGCTTCAAATCTGATGTTTAGGTGTATGAAGCTCTGTGAGACTTATGTTGAACGGAGGAAGGAAACTAGCTGGTTTTAGCACACCTGTAGTAGATACTTTTGTTTGCCTTGTCGAGGAAGGTGAAAGCAGTGCCGATGTAGCCAATTAAGCTTGAGAGCTCGAATGCGCCTCTAGCCAACAGCGCAGAACAATTGCTTATTTTAGACCCTGTGCGCGTCTCTCGTCTCAGTGCTGTTGATGGTTTGTGTTTCAGCGCAGGGTTGGATGCCCCATTCCAAACACAGACTTGCAGAATTTATAAGTTGCCTTTCTGTCTGTAGCTCTGATATTTATGAGCCATTTCTAGCAGTATTGTATGTTTTGTTTCTAATAAAACTGGCTTCATGATCCCAGCTAGCCTGCTGTGTTTAGATTTTGGAGACTTTGCATGACTGACTGACTTCTTGAAACATGGGTTTTGTATCTCTCAGCTGTTCTTTTTCATACAGGCTTTGATCGACATGAGGGTCAAAAATATTCCTTTAACAGAGCGCAACTATTGCATGCTTCACAAAGTGAAAATTTGGGCTGGTGTGTAAAATAATTAATTGCATTACAGAGTCATGAAATACTATAGCTGGGTCCAACACAAAGATTCAGGGATTTCCTTCAAGAAGAGTTACTTGGTTTACACCATTTCTGTGGTTGTTTTCACTGATGGCCACACGGGCGCAGCGTTTAACTGAAAGCACCCGTTCAACTGTGATTATTTTGTGTCAAACAAATGCTGTATGTTAATGATTAAACCCTCACACCAGTCGATCTAGACATTTCACATCCAAGTTTTATGGAAAGACAATTACAGATTCATGCTTTACGTGTTCATTATTTCAGAACACACCATGTTATTCCCGGGTAAATTTCTCATCCGTCTTCTTATCCATACTTTTATTGATCACCCAGTCAAAAAGGCATGCCAAGGTTTTCACGCTTATTAAATGAATAAATTCAACACTTCATTAGGCAGGTATGAAAATATTATTACTTTCACACCCTGAGCACAGTGTAATGTATCATCTATATTCTGATTTTATAATGCATGCTAAAACACTTTTCATACTAATTTCAGCTCAATGTCTGTGAAAGCCTGAAACTACACCCATAAATTCTTCCTTTAGCCATTGATTTTTATTTTCTCCTTGTGCATTTGTTTTCTTTATATATCCCATTTATCATTTTCTTAAATCTCTTGATTTCAAAATTTAATACCATAAAAAAATTGAAGAACCGTGTATAAAGAACATCGATTTCATGTTGATTTGGAGATGATTACTTGGATAGCATGACTTTGTGGTCTCTAATTGCAATTGCAACATTCAAATCAATGTGTATGTGAGAGCTGAGAGGGATATCTCAGTCTTCCAGTGAAAAATAGTCATTATGTAGCAACAAGAACCCAAATCGTGTTGGCAGGGAGAGTCATGATGCATTTTACATGCACTGCTGAATGCAACCATTCAGAGAGTGGAATCGAAGCATATTGTCAAAGACAATTTTCCCAAACTGTATTGCTGTGGTTTATCTTAGAAAACAATCTTTTACTCCGATCATTGCCAAGGGGCAGAAAAGTATTAAATAATCAAGCTTGTTAAGACAAATTAAGAGACACGTCAATATCAAAAACACATCTGGACTCTTGTAACATCCTCCAGAGAGGTTGAGAATTATCTTGTTGCTTGCCAGAAAGTCTCCATTAATTATTAAATGAGATCTGCTGCATTTTAGTGCAAAACATGAACCTTAATTATGTATTAGATTTGATAAGCAATTTCTCCATGACTCGTTGGAAGAAATTCAATGCTACAGATTTTCAGTCAATGTGTTTCACTTTTCCAATTCATTAGCCATGATGGATCCAGCTAATTAAGCCACACACAGTGCTGGCCTCTCACAGATGGGTGGAAATTCACTCATTACAACAAAGGAAGGTCTGACCTTGCTGAATGAAATTCTCAAAATATCTCTCCCTAGATTGAGTGTGTTTGCTGAATTAACAGACTCACCGCAGCCATGTTCAGGTGCATCTGAACACAAACCTCACATCACATCCATCACGAACAATGGACTGAAATACCTGCCTACATGAATCATCTCCGACTTCAACTCCGATTTTCTGCAGTTTTGTCTTTAGATTATATAATCAGCTCTTTCAAACTGTTTTTAAAGAGGCAGCTATTTTGTCCTAGGAGTCAGGACAGGGAACTGTTTGTCTTTTAAGCGGGTTGCTGTAGAGTTTGTATCGAATATACAAGATTCCATTCAAACTATACAATGAAAAGGATAAAGTGCTTTCTGAGGCATTATTTGAGAAATAAATAAATAAATAGCCCAGTGAAATTTAAGGTAAAGAATTTGGTTTTGTATATTATTTTTGTATTTTATCGTTTATTACTAAACTTTTTTTTTTTTTTTTTTTTTTTTATAATATGCTGTGACAACCACCTTAAAAACATAGGTGGTAAAGCAAAATCCAAAGTAGTTCATCACAAAATTACTTTATTTATTTTGAAGATTTTAAATGACAGGTATTTAATGTGATAAAACTAATTTAATTTCATGTATGGCTAACGTGGTTAATGCTACCATCCCAACCTCTGAGGTTATTTTTTGCCATACTGTTATCTGAGAGAATTTAATCCACCACTGACAGCCAAGACTTTACTTTCAAACTGTCACTTCGAGGACAGAAGAGATGACAAGTTATTTATGTTTAAATACTGTTTGTCGTCAGGGTGCACAATTAATTGAGCATTTGCTCCTATAGTCACTTGGGGTCAAATATTTGCCTTTGAAAATTGGTTGACACTAAGTTTCAGCTTTACATGACCGCAACATCAAATATTACATACAGTAATATTATATAGCATTAATGCTCTTATATATATATATAATGGAAATGACATTATTACCATGTATGCAGTATGTTGCTGTAATCTGACAGTTGAAATATATCAGTGTTTGCCACTTCTATTAATAGCTTCCACCACAAGTTTTTCATTTGAATTTTGAATGATAATTGTGTCTACAATGATATTTTACAATGGTCATTTTAGTAATTATATTAACTAAACTATAAAGTTAATATACAGTAATTGAGGACCTTAGATGATGTCAACCCTGAAAGTTTGAGGATGACATCACAGCCATCGGCCTCATCAAGGATGGAGAAGAGTCTGCTTACAGACAAGAGGTTGAGCAGCTGTCTGGTGCTGTCACAACAACCTGGAGATCAACACGCTCAAAAGAGTAGAGATGATTTTGCACTTGAAGAGAATCATCAGGAAACTACAACGGACAGTCTGGACCAGTGGTCTCAAACTCAATTCCTGCAGGGCCACAGCTCTTGCAGAGTTTAGCTCCAACCAGCTCCAAATCACGTCTGCTTGGAAGTTTCTAGTAATCCTGAAGACCTTGATTAGCTGGATCAGGTGTGTTTGATTAGGGTTGGAGCAAAACTGTGCAGAGCTGTGGCCCTTCCAGCAATTGAGTTTGAGACCAATGGTCCGGACGACTGAGAGGATTATTGGTGCCCCCCTGCCTTTACACCTCCAGAGTGAGGAAAAGGGCTGGAAAAATCACTCTGGACCCCACACACCCAGCACACTTCTTCTTTGAACTGTTTCCCTCTTTGAATACTTCGCAAACATTAAAAAAAAGTATGTGAAATCTGGATTCATCAAGTTGTCACTGTCATGTGACCAATGTTAATTGGGCTGCTTCACTGCTTTTCACAAATTCCCTTCTGTGGTCTAATCAGAGGTAATATGTGATTTCAGATGAAGCCCTTGTTTTCATAAACCTGTAGAAAAAGGAAAATCTTGAATAAGTTTCTAGCCACGGGATTCAACGGAAAGAAAAAACTTTAAAGAACAATGGTGTTTCATGTATTCAAAGTTGTTAAAGAGATGGATTCTCATGCTAAAAATAGCCAAAGTTAAAAAAATAATTTAGAAGATTGACTGGATTTAATGACATAGACGAGAGTGGAACTCCTTATATGATCATTTCTCTGGGAAAAAGCGCACCCGGCCACACATGACCAGAGTAGAGCGAGACCGCGCACATCAATGTGCTTCAAAATCGTTAGCAGCGCTGCATAGGATTTGTTCAAGAATGCCCAAATAAGTGCGTTTTTGGATGTGAGGGAAAGTTTACCGTGTTCAGCTTCCCCACAACCCAGCGTTACATGAACAGTGGATGCAGTTTGTTTTTCCGGGGCAGCAACGGAGTGTTTCAAGTGTGTTTGTGTGTTCTGGTCATTTGAGTGACGAATGTTTTATAATCAATGCTCAAGTCGACGCTGGATTTGCACATCATCTGCTATTAAAACATGGAACCGTCCCTGTGATAAAAGACCCCATTCATGTAAGTACAACTGCATCAGATTTCTGTATTTTGTTGTAAATCAGCACATAAGTCAATATATGTTAATGGAAACAACACGAAACATCAGAAGGATTATAATTCCGCTCACGGCACGCCTACAGGAGCTCGGCTTTTTCCAGAAAGTATCGTAAAGCTGTATTTTTCTTTTATAAATATGATAAAACTTAAGACTTTTTGGATATATGAAGGGTGCAGTACTACTCTATAGGTACACAAGATTAACACGAGATTAGGTGAAACTGTGTATGTTATGTACCCTTTAAATCTCTTCTCCTGAGAAAAAGACCTCAGTCATCTCTCATTGGTCTTTCTAGAGCTCCAAAGAGACCTCAACAATATCTCAAATATCAATATGAGCTAATTTACGGTATTACTAATTTACTAATATTTCAAATTTTCCACAAAATGATGAGAAATTTAAAATCCACATATATTTTATAGCACTATACGCTTACCGTATTGTCTCATTTGTCTACTTCAGTAAATAAATTTCAACATTTGTTATATTTAAAGTAATAAAAAAAAACTTTTAATAATTTAAACACATAAAATACCTGGTAAATTGGCAAACCTATGAAAGAGAATCCAAATATTTTTCATCTGGGAATTCATTATTTGAGTTCTGCTGATTTCCCTTTCATGGCAGCTTGAAAGGTGTCTAAATTTAGTTTACATGTATTTTTTGATTAGCCACCAGGTACTCGTTTGTCGTATCTATATCAACAATCACATAACCTGCAAGCAATAACAAGGATCTAATGCTGTGCTTTTGTCAAGAGTATATATGTGTGTGTGTGTGTGTGTGTGCTGTTAATAATTTATGTAGCCATATGGAGTGCTGCAAGCTAAAAGTGTTTTTCTATCTAGTTTATCTATATCTGTACCTGCGGTGGAGATTACTTTGACTGAACAGCAAATCATCTCCTGATATAAAGACGATGCCTGTGGGGGACTGATTTAAGGGCTGCAACTATAAGGAACTACGTTCAATAAAGATGCTGCCTTGAGTGCCTTCCATGATTTCCAACGATGTGAAGGTGTTCTTTCATCAAGAAGCTTTTAAACAAAAGCCTTGGACTGTGTTCAGAATACAATACTAGAATTTTTTTTAGAAGCAGTATGTGAAGTTGTGAGCTATGCAGCAGACAGTATTGTGCCAAAGTTGTTGACATATGCATGTTTAATGAATCAGAAATAAAGAGTTATTTAGCATTTTGATAAAATGAATTTACATTTTGAAAGTCTGATTGCATAAAAGCTGGTAAAAATCACAGTTGATGTTGCTTTTGGCTAATTCACTACACAGTTATTCGAGCACATTATTGAAGATGATTTCAGTTGTTTTGGAGAGCTCTTTAAGCAACACACCCCAGGTGAATTTTTCTCTCCATTTCTGTCACCAATGGAGTTTTGGATCCTTTACACTGTTTGCCTTTGCCTTACTAAGTTGGGGATACTTAATTTCTGGCAATACCGTCAACTTGATTGCATAGATACTATTTTAACTGAACAGAGCTGGATGATGACAACACTGAAACGATTAACTGACTTTAACTGAAAAATTTAGCATTTACTATTGTCTTCTTGCGTTATCAACACACTATTTTCCTGTTAAACACTGTAAAGCTGCTTTGACGCATTGTATGAAGTGCTATATAAATAAAGGTGACTTGACTTGATTCAGAGGGTTTTACACAAGGGAGTTTATTGATCACTCCATAAATCAGAAAATACTGTCAACAGCCATTAAAAAATACATTTGCACCATGTTTTAGGAAAAAATCTTAATAAAGATAAGAATAAAACTGTAAGAGTGCTACTGTAAGTCCTAATATAGTGGAAACTTACGGCTCAGTGCAGGATATTTTTAGAAAACAGCCTTTAAAAAAAAATGTCTTTGAAATCTACAGACACATATATAGATATAGGTTAATAGATATATACTGTAAATATAGATAGTTTTCTTTCCACTAGACTTAAGAAAAGATGTTATGGAAGCAAAAAAAAGCCCAAAAGTAGAGTCTTGCCTTGAAACGTAAACTACATTTGTGTTTTTTCTCATCTGCTCAGAGATGTTCTTATACAGTGTGGATGATCATATGACACTGAACTCTGGAGTGGGTGGAGAGCACATAAAGCAAAGATGGCAGCATTCAGGTTGAATAGTTCTGGGGTTGTTAAAGAGCCAGTGGCTATAGAAAACATTTGCAGTGGATGCCCAGAAGACTGCAGGAATAGTATAAGATTTTCCAAACGTGCCTTGCTTATTCTGAATGTGCCTGTCAGTCTCTATCACGAGCTGTCACTAAAGTAGGTGATTAGACAGAATTGCTTTTCCACACTGTCTGAGAGCTTTTTAAAAGCATAGAGAATCGTCACACTTTAAAGGTCAGCAGCAAAGCTGCACTTCAGTTTGACGATCAGAAGGGAGGATTTGTCATTGGGGGGAAAAAAAAGTTAATCTTCCACATTGCTTGCTTTTGGAGTGAAAATTGGGCTGTCAAAAATCAAATGTCTTTCTAACGAGCTCCTTTTCATTGAGACGTAGAAGTTGGATTGTTACAACCCAGATGGGACACAACATGAGAAGATTAAAGAAAACAAAAAATTCTCAGATATGTGAATCATAACACCAACTGAGTAGTGAAACGACTCCAATAAATAAAAATCAAGAGGATTAAACCAAATTAGAAGAAGAGGGCATAAACAAAGTGGTAAAATTGTAATACTGCAGAGAGGAGATGATAATATATTAAAAGGATAAATTAAAGTTAATTCTATCACAAACAACTATAATGTTCTAGGTGGATGAAATTCAGGTTACTTCAGTGGCATGACGGGCATTAAAAACTGATTTTATCACATTTTAACATTAAAAAACAAACTATATTTTTGAAACTGTTTTTCAAGTCTCTTCCACTGAAATGTTTTGCTTCATAGACTTCCACTACAAGTGCATTATAGTCAATTTTTGCAAATAATTTTGTTTTGTATTTAACAAGTTTGATAATTTTATGAAAAATAGTAATTTAAAAGCAGTGTTAGCTTTATACTAGTGCCTACACTGACTGTTTTTAAATGACAGCACATGTGAAGGCCTCTCGGCAGGTTTTTCTGACATTAGACCAAGTTAATGATGTGTGAACTGTCAGTGATTGTGCCCTGTAGTCCAGCAGCGCTGCTCTCTCACCATCCTTTAACAGTAGTAGTTCATTTTAATCACAAGATGTGGCACTCGACTAACAGCCTCACATTTCACACCCCATAGCTTTATATAGATTCACAGTCTGCCAGTGCTCTCTAACACCCAGCACAGCACTAAACAATTGTGTGTTTTTAACCTTATACACACACCATACTCTAAAAATAGAGCTTGACTTCACTTCTCTAATAAGCATATGCGTTTACACTCGATCGGCTGGTGGACAGCAGTGAATTAGAGGTCTTTTTGGAGTAATGTCTTAATGGTGTCTGTGGGGTAATGATAGGGTGCTGTGTTTTGCTCTGCTGAAGCTAAATGACTCTGATGTCTCCTCTTCATGTTGATGATTACTAGTCATTTCAGCTCACTTTCATTTTCAGCTCTAACTACCTGGGACCATAACACTGTAACCATTAATGGATTTTTTTTTTTGAAAAGATGTTTATAATATTTGAATTATACATATTACACATTCCATTCTATCACATCCACTAGTTGATAACACACTTTAAAACATTAGTTCTGCACAGTCTAATATCACATACGTATTCTCTCTAGATTTCCAATGAGCAGTACTTTCTCAAATTATAATTTACTGTATATGGAATACTGGGGCATGTTTGTCACAAGGCCATATAATATCATTATCAGAATAATATAAATATGAATATGAACAGTTTATGTGACATAAACATTGCAATACAATAGTTATGTTATTGTTAAAAAAAATATAAAAATATTTTTTTATTAATTGAAATAAAGCTGAAATAAAATATAAATATTAGATTAAAAACTTAAAGAAAAGAACATCTCAAATAACCAAATGTTAGTTGAAGTCCTAAATGACTAAATGAATATAACTGTTCGTTTGTGTTAAAAATGCAATATAGACTATTAAACATTTATTTATTATTTTTCATGACATTGACCATGGTTTTGACTGACAGAAATTTTAGAAAATGACATCATAAAACTCAGTATTATTTATATAATATTTTAACGTTTATTAATATTTAGCATTAGCATTATTTTTATCTACAGTTTTAGTAGTTATGTTTTGTGCTTTTGTCATTACTTTTATAAAAAATACATATACATGTATTTGTGTTTAGATTTTTTTGTAACTTTAATTTTAGATTCAAGTCAGCAGCAGTTTCACATTTTTTTGAAAACTTCCTCTATATTATAATGTGACAACATACCCCTTTTTAATGTCAATGAACTATAACTGAACAGTTTATAATGGTCCAAATTACAGCTTTTTAAATTGGCAAAAAAATAGCTTTTTATAGTCCAGCTTCAAGGTACGAAAGTGACTCTTAAAAAATAACCTCTACAAAAATTAATAAGATTACAAAATGTGAAAGCAAATAGTCCCAGTCTCCACTCTTTTAAATGAAAGAGGAAGTTTTTATATTGCTGTTGAAAGGTGTGTTTTTGTAGCGCCTGAGCATTAGGGAAACTATGAAGCCCACGCAGCTATGAAGTCTTTCCGCAAACCACAAATGAATCAACGCTGCATTAACCTATGCTCCCAGCACTCAGTGTTACAGTCGCTATACTTGTGATGAGGTTTTACTCTTTCCTCTTGGAAGTAAGCCAGAGAAAGAAATGTGTCCTTCCTCAAACTGGCAGCAGCAGCTTGTTGTAAGAGCCTCAAGAGGAATTTTACATAACGTGCCAATCAGATTGAGAGAATATGAAGTTTCCTTTGGGCAAATATGACAGACCCTCTCCTGTCTCAGCTATAAGAGATGAGCAGGACAATGTTGTCACTTCCTGTAATTTCAGAACTTTTTACAGCAGAAACATCAATCACTTGGGACTCAATGAAACACAGTGCTGGAATTCTCAGCGTTTGATCTGTCCATTATCCTTCCCAACAGACAGTGGAAAGGCTCTACGGAGTCTGTCATGGAGAGCTAATACATTATTCATGACATTGCCCTTAAAGCAGGAGAAATGAATATAGCATGACATGAAGTTTACACTAAAGGTTGAAGTTAATTTGTTTTGTGGTGTCCCAGGTGGTTTCTCCATTGCTGTTGTTGATACAGCAGTTGAAATTAAAGTTTAATCCATGGAAACCCAAAGGGCAATGCATTCTGTACTCAAGGCATGAATATTTACCCCCCAACCTGGCTCTGTAAGAGCAATTATTTCTTTCTATTGCACTCTAGGGAGCATGAAACAATATCTAAGCATCTCCAAGTTGGAAATGAGCAAACAGGAATTGGACAGCTGCCAACTTATATAATGGGGATCATATCACTGAAAATGAAAAAAAACCAACAACTTGTTTTACAATTAATTGGATAAATGTAACCACTAAAATTCCTTTAAGCCAATTCTAAAAAGAATAATTAGAAAATGAAGATAAAATAGGTTACCTTTCATATCATTACAGTGTTACCAAAAAAGACAAAAAACACACCACATAAGTATATATTTCATCTCTTCTGAATTGTATGAAATAGAGAATAAAATTTAAAGTTATCAAGTTATCCTAAAAAGCACACATACAAACACACATAATAAAATTACAAAAAATTCAACTAATTTTGCAATAAAATAATACCAGCTAAAAAAATTTACTTAAAAAAAAATTAGCTTTTAAAAAATTCACAATTAATGAAACTGCATAAATTAAAAAGGTCAACAGAAATTGTAATTAACAGAATTCTTTAAAAATATTATTATTAAACAATATTTTTGAATGCTTTGAATAAAGCCTTTTAATTAAAATGTTACCAAACCCATCACATTTTTAGCTTACCTGACAAAACAGATTTTTTATTCCAAATAAAAAGAAAGAAATGAAAGATTAACACATGCAGTGTAGTTTAATAGCACACCGCAGGCAGATCAGAACATCGTTCAAGTGTGTGCTGTTATCATCTGTTAATACATCACCTCCACCTTTTCTGTGTCTGTTGCCATAGTAAACCTATTCTTCCATCAACCAAAACACATACATAACAGAGACCCTTTCCACTTTTACCGCGAGCTTCAGCCGTCTCTATGGTAATGCCTGTTAGAAGGCACCTTTGATTCTCTGAGTTATGTGCAGCAACTGCACGAAACAATGGCTGTGTTTAACATTCTAATCAGCAGAAATAGAGCATTGAGCAGACACAAAGATAGCTTCCATATCTCACACAAACATAAAGCCTCCACAAACAGTGCAGCGTAAACTCCTGATTTAACTTACTGACACCGTCTGCTCAAACAAGAGTGACAGAAAATACTGCAACATCTGCCTTTCAGAATAAGCTCGCAGGGGAAAGCTTTTGTTTCTTACTTTTTAAAAATTAACGGTACATTCTTACGTGTTTACACACTACACAGCCATTCTGACCAGTTCTTGAAAATTTTGGTTCTTAGATGAAAGAACATTTTAAAAAATCTGAAGGACTTTTTTTCCACTTTGAAGAACCTTTTGTATAAAGGAAAGGTTCTATGAATGTTAAGGGTTCTCAATCAAATCATAAATATTATATATATATATTTTATATGTATGCATTTAGAAGATGCTTTTATCCAAAGCGACTTACAGTGCATTCAGTCTAACAGTTTTTACCTAACATGTGTTCCCGGGGAATCGAACCCCCAACCTTGCGCTGCTAACGCAATGCTCTACCACTTGAGCCACAGGAACATAAATGCCTTTATGTTTAATTTCACTCGAAGCAAAGTAAAGAACATTGTAAACCCTAATGTTGTAATTAATGAAAAAAATTAAGCAGTCCTAATGAAACATTCCTTAATCTTAAGGTATAAAATGAACCCTTTGAATAATAAACTGTTGCACTTAAAAAAAAATGAATATGCTTGTCAAAACGGAAAGACAAAATCTATCTACAGTATATAGATTATTATAGTATTTTTGTATATTATAGTACATTTTTCAGGAAAATACTATTTTAGATTTTCTATCTTAACATTTCTCATATAATGTAATGTATATAATGTTGCTTGCTGGGACATAAGGGACATTCACACAGACTCGATTGTGTAAAAGCCACAGGAGCTGCTCACACATTTCTTCTCAGACATGTAGACAGAATGTGGCAAACATTTTCAAAGAGTGTTTTAGAGCTTTAAGCGCGGCTTCAAGATCTTGTGTGAGGACGTTTCCTTCATTATTGTGAGTCGATCAAGGAAATACCCATGAATAGACTCAGAAGCTTTCAAAAGACATTTAATTTAGGAGACTATTTTGTCATTGATTCAGTATGCTCTTGCATATTTAAAGAAAAGAAAAAACAGCTATGGATCCAAGGCAAGTCATCTAATATACTGTTCAGATACTCCAATCTAAGGCTTAGACCGGTTTTCTCTGTTTGCCACTGGCTGTTTCTCTTAGAAAAATGTCATAAAAAATTTGGCCTTAGTCCAGAGATCATTCCTCTATGTGGTCGAATCATTATTTACTGCTGAGGCAGCGAATTGTCTCTTTCATCACAGGAAATAGATTCACGTCAATAATGTCACATAATACCTGAGTATTTTATGAGATTGTTATTTGAGAAAATCAAAATGGCATCTATGCTTTCCACTTCTACAGTTTCATATAGGCCGTTTTATATTACACAACACACTAGCTCACTAAGTACCATTGTATTACCATATTTATTATTTATTTGAAGAAATCTGTAATAACATCTAATGAAAAATACCACAATTTATGACTGTTTACTCACCAAGTGAAACACATACCCTGCCGTTCGATGGTTTAAGGTTGAAGTCTCTTATGCTCTCCATGGCTGCATTTATTTGAAAAGAAATACATTTTAAAACAATAGAACTGAAAAATGTTACAATTTAAAACAACTTTTTTCCAATTCATTTTCAAATGTATTGTTTTCCTGTGATGCAAAGCTGAATTTCCAGCATCATTACTGCAGTCTTCATTATCACATGATCCTTCAGAAATCATCCTAATATGCTGAATTGCTGTTCAAGAAACATTTCTTATATAATAAATGTTGAAAGCAGTGTTGCATCATATTTTTGCGGAAATGTTTTTTTTCCAGGACTCTTAAGTGTCCTTTAATGTCACTTTTGATACATTTTATGCATCCTTGCTGAAGGAAAGACACCATTCATCATGCTGATTTATTGGGCCAAAACCCATAAGACTATAAGTCTATTTAAGCTTCCTACCACAGTGAAAGTTTGTCAGAGCAATGAGTTAAAATGTAACAATGGCACCCTGTTGATAAAATGCCCTTTCAGTCCATATTTCATGTATTTCATGTATCTAATGATCTAGAAGTGGTCAGTGAATTACAAAGAAATCCATTAGCAACAACAATAGTGGTGCCCTATCAGGTAATATATTAAAATGAATGTATTTATTTTTTTCAGCTTAGTTTAGGATTCTTCCCACAATAAAGACTTAAATACAAAAGCTGAATCTTCTGCCTTATTTGTTGTTTTTCCACCGGCAGTGTTTTTCATACGTGCTCCATGACACATCATTTTGGGAAAGACTATGTGGGCGGTTAACCATGCAACTGACATTTTACACATGCCAAATGGTATTACGATCAGTTATGTGCTGCTAACATTACTGAGTGAGTATTAATCCACACTACACCTTTCAGCAGTCTGTGTGTGTCTTACTTGGTGTGAATGCAGCCGTACAGCCTTATTCTGAGTGTGTGGGTGTCAAAGTGTGTCAGTGTGTGGGTGTGAAGGACAAGAGGTGCAGAGTTTAATGCTAGGCTGATAAACCGCTCCAGGACTGGGGGAAAGGGATGGTTTATGCAGTGAACGCCTTGGTGAGGAATAGTTTTTCAGCATGACAAAAATAGATATTTATCAAAAGTGGTTTATTATTATTATTTACAGATCTGGGGTGGACCCACAATGTTCCCAACCTATATGCTATTGTTTAATAAAACTAAAATTATTAAAAATTTTAGTTAATTAAAATAATGCTGAAACAAAATGATATATATGTGTGTGTGTATAAACAGAAACCAAAAAAAAAACAACTTAACACAAAATAAAGAAATTACTACAACTGAAATATAAACATTAAAGTTAAATAAGAATATAAAAACAATAAAAATGTCAACATGTATCAGTGTTGTTATTGTTAAATAAAATTGAACTTTTTTGGAAAATTGAAAATTTGTAAATTGAAATAACGCTAAATAATTTTTCAAAAAATAAATTAGATGAAAAACATACACTTAAATGAAAATCTGAAATGTTGCTTTGGCAACTACCTGAAATAAAATATGTTGAAGTACTAAAATGACTACAACTAAAACGAAAAAATAAATAAAAATAATAATAAAATAAAATAGGAATAAAAAATAAATAAATAATAATAATAATAATACTGGACAAAGCACCAAATTAGCTTCAATTACATTTTAAACAAAACTGAAAATATAAAAAGCTCATTCAGAAATTTAATAAATACCTATAATAGTAAATAACACTGAAATAACTTTTAATTGTATGCTACAAAATAAGATATTTAAAAAATTATGTTTTAATAATTAAAGTCAATGAGTTTAGTAATGTTTGGACACCAGCATTCTTAAAAATATTTTCTTTTGTGTTTTCCCCAGAAAAAAAAAAAAAGCATAGAGATGAAATAACATTAGTGTTCATAAATGATAGCAGAATACTCATTAATTTGTGGGTAAACTATCCCTTAAACCACATTTTCAAAGGAGTACCGGCCCTTTAATTAAACATGCTATTACAATGATGCTTGAAGGTCACGAAAACACATTTATGGCAATAAATAAAGATCATAAATTGATAGTTCCAGTTCTAAATTCAATCTTGAAAGTGTGAACAGACCATAGTTACACTAATGAACTATCTCACTTGGTGAAGGCACTAAATAAATTGAAGAGGATAAATTGAATGATTTATTGCTATCGCTACTGCTTTATGTGAGGGGCCTGTGATTTTACTAGTTAAGGGGGTGTTCTGCTGCACATGGTGCCTGTCCACAACCCTTAACCATGGTGAAATCACAGTAACATGTGGTCTCTTGTGGCTTATTGCTTTATTATATCCTCACAAGCCTGTTTACATCATGGAAAGCTTATAGCTGGAGGGTTATAATAGAAGGCTGATTTGTCACAGATGTACAAGAAAATTGTTCTTTACTACAAATAAACAAAACCTGTTCCCCAACCTAAACAAGTAAATTACAATGAGAGACTATAAAGACAAAGTCTTATTTTTGTGCCTCTGGTCCTTTGTAAAATGCTCTCTGAAGACCGGTGAGTTATTTGCCACTGCTGGAAATGCAATTAGGGTTGCAGAACTCAGCTATTAAGTGTCAATCACTGCTGAAGTATATTCCAAATATAGTGTGAGGTTAATAAACTAATGACAGGCTCAGCTATAAACATGGACTTCAGTTAATTATCCAGATTTAGAAATGACATGATGGCAGAACTGTCACTTTACAGCTGCATGTGCCACAACTATGTCTGTCATATCCTTCCAGTGTTGACTGTGTAATGGAGCAGCTTATGTCAATTATATTGACAGTGGTGCCATTTTTTTCAGACTGTTGCTGTCATCCTTTTGTAGGAACAAGGCCTGGGTGTTTTTTTTTTTTTGTCTTTGATTGTGCTGGGCATGACAGAAATTGTCAAAAAGCCAGCTGATCATTAACATTTGCAATGATTGAACATGAGCATTTGATAACTTTTTCTTACGTCCAAAACCCAGTGAGCTGCCTATCGGGACTAGACAGCATTTTAGGACATCATATGTTGGCAGCATAATTACACAGCCAGTGCTGCCAATAAATGTAACATGCATCTCAAGATCATCGGCAGCATAATTGCATAGCAGATTATGTACCCTGATACAAGACAAAACTTCCTCTGTTCATAGTACGCTTCGCTCTTCTCTTCAACCGTTTTATCTTATATTCATAATTTTCTTCTTCAATCATCATCCGATGAATTATTGCTGCCATGGTCACTAGACTATGCACACAAACATCTCTATAAAAAAAAATTTAAAAAAAGTTTTACCGTATTGAATACGGTGTTAATTATGACAGGGAAATAAGCCTGGCATTTTGTCAATAAAGTATGATCTATAATAACAATCATTTGTAGAAAAAGTTCATTGTTGTACTGAAAACAATTATTCTTGCTGTGTCTGAATATCCCCATTTCCTAATATATAGTATGCAAAAATATTATGTGAAAAGACTAGTATATGTAAATTCACAGTATATGGAAAAAAAGTAGGTGAAATGTACCGGATGACACATTCAACTCTTTACTATCAGGTCATGGGTGTGATGCTGGTTAGGTGACGAGACAGAGAAAGCATGGTGTATGTAGTCAACTGAATATCATTCATACTACTCATATTCATATTATACAGAACATACTTTTTAATGGTTTCAATGTAAGTTTCAAACTAAACTTACTAGATCTACCAGGAGATTTTGGAGCACTTTATGCTTCCATCTGCTGACAAGCTTTATGGAGATGCTCATTTCATTTTGCAGCAGGACTTCAGCACCTGCCCATAGTGCCAAAACCACTTCCAAGTGGTTTGATGACCATGATATTACTGTGCTTAATTGGCCATTGGGTTTGGAGTATTGTGAAGAGGAAGATAAGTAACATTTGACAATCAATACAGAGTAGCTGAAGGCCGCTATCAAAGCAACCTGGGCTCCAATAACGCCTCAGTAGTGCCATAGGCTGATCGCCTCCATGCCATGCCACACTGAAGCAGTAATTTGTGCAAAAGGATCGCCAACAAAGTATTGAGTGCATAATTAAACCTTCTTTGGAGACCTTGAACATTTCTAAACTCAATTTCCAACATTAACATTTTTTGAGATGAAGACAGAATTTTACATTTTCCTAAGCAGCAAGTCATCACCATCAGAATACTATCAGAAAACCATCGGAAAACAAAACAAAAAAAACTCTAGAAATATTTCATTTTGTGTGCAATGAATCTAGAATATAAGAAAGTTGTTGTTTTTTTTTATTAAATTACAAAAAATAAAGAACTTTTCCATGATATTCTATATTTTTTTTAGATGCACCTGTATATTAAAGTGTGATTATCCCATTTATACCATGGCCACTCAACAGTAGTAACAAGTTAAAATTTGAAAATGACCTTGGATGCATGAATACTTATGTATCTGTATATTGATACTGATTTGGTATTGAACGCATTGATCCTCCAAAAAAAAAAAAAAAATTGTACACTGAAAATGCTATTAAATTCATTTAAATTTAACCTTAAAAGTTCAAATGGATCATGTACTGTTCTGTAAGTGTAGTCGATATAAATCCTACATTGTGAGAATAAATAGGCCAGCCTGTCACTGGGAGTCCCTAATGAAGACATGGCATTACTACAGTGACCATGTAGTTCAGTGTAGTTCTAGTATTTGTAATCGAACAGCAGTAACCTCAGATTTACCATGGTTACCACTACAGTAACTTTTACCATGTGTAAACAAAAACATAATATAATAATTTGCAACTAAACATGTTAAAATGCCTTTCAAATGTGTTAAGTGGGTATTATTACCCATTTTACTCTTAGTAATAATTTAAAAGTTCAGTTCAGGGTTATTTTGGCATGGATAAGTAGTATGGGCCATGTATCTGCATACCTCTGCGCATCCTGTTCGCGCAGACAGAACATGTCATCAGTGCGTTCACGCACACTGTGCATACAGAGCTAGAATGGCAAACAAAAATCAACAACCCAATCTTCCTTCCTGGTACTTTAGTACTTTTAAAATGTTCTTGCTGGTTGAGTGACACAGATGTAGCCCAGAGATTCAGATAACCAGCTTGTTAGAAGTGAGCTAGGTGCATGAACTGTGTTCCGATCGATATGATCCCTACGCCATGTTCATTGCTCCCTACTCACTGAGTGGGAGTTTTCTTCACTTCGGAACATGGACTGGAACTGGGAAGCGCTGATGTAGCCTATTGTTGTAATGTTGTCTCTTGTATTCTGGTCTGTGAGTGTCTATGTGTTCAGGGGGCATGGCTTTGGACGGCGATTGCAGGGAGGATGGGATGTTCGCTTTCAGTGCTATCAGTCTAAAGTTAGCATTTTACAAGATCACCCACTGCACCTTTAAGTAGCTACTTACCCATAATGCATAATCTTTTACCTTGGACATTTCCCCTCAAGTTTCTTAATGTTTTTTTTTTCTTCTTTGCTTAAAAACAGAGTTTGTAATGCAGTTATTCCTCTAAGACCTGATTAAAACTTTCACTAAAGTAGATGCCTATGGGTAAAATGAACAGTAGTTTCTCCAGATAAAAGATTGACTTCATAAATACCAAATGTAATAGAGCTGATTCAGTGGGGAGGATTTACTGAGGCCCCCGGAGACTCGTGCAGAGACACACCGCTTACACTGCATTACTTAACAACAACACTGCACTGTTTCAACGGATAACATATGGATTACATCAGCATTCCAAATACGGATCACATTAGCATTCTGAGCCCAGTGCAGGCAAAAGAGGTTAAAGATAGAAGGACAGGGAAGGTGGAAGGATTTTAATCGGGATAAATGGGAGGGTGGGACTGTCCGGCCTCTCTCAATGCTTGGCAGTGAATGGACGCTCGCACTGTGTAATATATCTTCCTTCATTTTATCTGCCTTTCCTCCTGTCCCATTTCTCTCCTACCCCGGTTCTGCCAAAATCACAACCTCACCATTTTATTAATATTCATGGAGTGTCACCTTTAATAAAATACACTCCTTGGTAAAGTACCACATAAAGAGCTTCAAACCCAGCACTGGGATACCGACCGGGTTAAATATAGTCAGAAAAGGCTAGTCTTAGCCTCAGACGTCACGGCCACAGACCGTTGGCTAAAGGTCTGATGCATAAGTCATCTTCAGATTGGCTGAATTCTGCAGGATTTCCAAGAGATGTGCGTCACATTCCGTTTCTTTTTTCACAGTTTACAACCAGTGGATTTTCAAAAGTATGTAAAATAAATTTTTAAAATATGTCCGAAAGTTTTACACAGTTTTACACTATTATTGTGGTGACACTGCCACTGAAATTTTGTTCGGGTTTTTCACACTGGGCTTAACCCTGGGTTGTCTTCATTCTAAACCCCACTTTTATCTAATTAGTGGTCATGATACAGGGATTTCTAACTTCAATACCTTGGTTGGATAGGAGTGGTTAAAGGGGTCCTATTATGACCTTATTATGCTTTAATATTAATGAAATAGTGTTAATAAATGGCTGCTGAGATAGTATTATCAAGTGAATTGAGAGGCTTGGACCCAGAAACGGAAGTCTTAACATCATGACTTAACAAGAGGATTCTCCCAAGCCATCAAACTGACTTCATCAGAGCAAGAACGCCATTCCAGAGCCAGAAGCGACAGCAGACAACTTTTTTCCCAGTGTATTGACTTGCATGGTTCAACTATTTGCTACAAGACTAGTACTGTGCACTAAAAAAGCAAGTAGCGTTATTTTTGGTTTCACGATGCACAATCATTTTCAATACCATTGGCCAAACTACCCCATACTGCCTTACACCTGTAGATTTCTTTTGTTTGTCCATCCATTTTTTTCAAGGCACTTGTTATTTCAAGCTTTGAAATTGGTTTAATCCAAGTCTTCTAAAAAGACACATTCACCTTATATAATTAATGGATTTTATATAGGTTTTATTTACACATATAAATATTATGCCCCCAATTGCCAGTGCATATGACAGTGTTCTCATGTTACAATAAAGCGCTCGCCACATTTGCGCGGGAATGATTATGATAATGCGGAATACCTGCAATCCCGCGCAGACATTCCAGACTGTAATTGACAGGAGACGGATGACTGTCAAAATCACTCGGAGAGGAGAGAGAGACGCAGATTGTATCTGTTCAGATAGTGTGGAAAATGAATAATGGAACCGTGTCAGATATTTCAGTATCGGTATCAAAATATAGATATTTATGATAACATTACCATGTAGTTTGTTTCTCCAAGTTCTTAGTCCATAAATGACGCTGAGATCCATCTCTGTCTGATCATCGGCTCTTCACCTGCTGCAGCGGCGCTTTTCCCGGTTCAGATATCAGCGCTTTGATTGGTCCGTTTAAGATCGGATATTTTTATTGGCTGCTGAAGTGCTGTCAAAAGTTTGAATATCATTTCAAATTGTGGGGGTACTCAGTAACGAACTGTGATTTAATAGTAACGAAGTAAATTATTTTGCTTAATTTGTACTTAAGTACAAGTAAAAGTACAGCTTTAAAAATATACTAAAAAAATTAAAAGTACCCGAAAAAACTACTTAATTACAGTAACGTCAGTAGTTTTAATTCCCACCACTGCAAACCATCACTGCCTAATATTCTTTTTGGACAATTATGAAAATACCGGATGGAGTTGTATAAATAGTCGTTTCACTATTTTAGGGGAATAATGCAAAAGTCGACAGAAAATGCATCAGGAGTGGAGAACACTTTAATTCTTACCTTTATAGTCTGAAAACTCCACTTTAAAAGAAAATGTGATAGTACAGTTTTTGGCACTGTATATGCATGCACAATGCTAAGGCCATGATGTAAACAGGTGGCATGCTGCGTTCATTCAGTCAATGAGACTAGGGCTCTTTTCATAATTGAAATAGTTAACTGGGTCATTTTAAACTGGTTAAAAGGATCCAGGTTTCTCCTGCTTCACATTTCAAACTACTTATAATTTACCTGAGGTTAACAATAAATCCTCAGAATTCATAAACGTAACCCCCTTTATTCAACCCCTGGAGTCGTGTGAGGGAAGTTTTATTACAGATGCATGCACTTTATTTTGTGTCTTCTGAGCTGTTGACAACAAACACCCTCTAACTCCCATTGAAAGGTTTGGAAAAGCAAAGACAATATTTAATAATAACTAAAGAAGAAAGTCCCATACACCTACTGTAGGATGCTTCAAGAGTGAGTAAAAGATAGACACATTTTCATTTCTGGGTGAACTAACCCTTTAAAAATGTATTAATCCATTACTGCAGGTAAACGCGTGTATTTTATTTACATTTCACTGATGTTAAGTCGAGGCTCAAATCAAGCTCTTCTTGTACATTGGAAAATGTCTTCTTCTGAAGTTGTTTAGTACATATTTAGTACCTCCGGCCAAAGTGATGTGAACTGTTCAACCACACCACAACACCAGTCATATCTGCTTTAATTTAATAATTGCAAAGGAAAATAGCATCCAGAATGTGACTGGAGCAACAACCACTGGAAGAAGCACTTTGGATACAATTCTTATCAACATGACAAAGCTGGAGCACTCAATGAACAGAAGAGCTGAATGGAATAGGGTATTTCAGATTCATGGTCAGTAGGATCAAACAACAACAACAAAAGCACAAAAGATAATTTGTAATATCTTAATAAACATGTTCGTGTGAGCCAAGTTTCCAAGGTCACCAAAAAGAAGACTAGGTCTTAAAGGTGCTGTATGTAGGATTAACACTGGGTGGTTGAACTAGGTATTCCAGTACAAATGTAAAATATTGGAGAGGTTTTTTTTTTTTTATTGGAGATGATTTTGGCTCACATTTAACAAAAAAAAAACACCATATCACTCAACGAATATGGTGACATGCCAATCAGCTAATCAACTCAAAACATCTGCAAAGTTTTCCTGAGCGTTCATAATGGTCTCTCAGTTTGGTTCACTAGGCTACACAATCATAGGGAAGACTGCTGACCTGACAGTTGTCCAGAAGACAATCATTGACACCCTTCACAAGGAGGGTAACATTCATAGGCAAAGAAGCTGGGAGTTCACAGAGTGCTGTATCCAAGCATGTTAACAGAAAGTTGAGTGGAAGGAAAAAGCGTAGAAGAAAAAGATGCACAACCAACCGAGAAAACCGCAGCCATGTCATCTGCTGGTGTTGATCCATTGTGTTTTTGAAAACCAAAGTCACTTCACCCATTTACCAAGAAATTTTGGAGCACTTCATGCTTCCTTCTGCTAACCAGCTTTTTGAAAATTACGATTTAATTTTGCACCTGCCCACCCTGCCAAAAGCATCAAAAGTTGTAAAATAACCATGGTGTTGGTGTGCTTGACTGGCCAGCAAACTCACCAGACCTGAACCCCATAGAGAATCTATGGGCTATTGTCAAGAGGAAAATGAGAAATGAGACCAAAAAATGCAGATGAGCTGAAGGTCACTGTCAAAGACACCTGGGCTTCCATACCACCTCAGCAGTGCCACAAACTGATCACCTCCATACCACGCCAGTTTGAAGACCAATTTTTTTATTGGTCTTATGAGGTATTCTAATTTGTTGTGTATTGGTGTTTTTTTTGTTAAAATGTGAGTCAAAATCATAAAAATTTAAAGAAACAAGTCTTGAACTACTTCAGTCTGTGTGAAATGAAATAATTTAAAACACGAGTAACACAATTTGAATTGAATTACTGAAATGAATTAACTTTTCCACGACATTCAAATTTATTGAGATGCACCTGTAAATACAGCTGTAACATAAAAATTCGGAGAACATTCTTTTATCTTTCATTTATTCCTGCTTGTATCTGTTCAGTAATCCCACAAGAATATTGTTCCCAAATAATTTTTGAGAAACACCTGAAACACAACATAAAACAAAGCTGACTGAAAGCATAAATAATGGTAACTAGGGGCAACTTTTTTCTCTTTGATTTGAAAAACTAATATTTTTCTCCAATTGTGTGTGCTGAAAAGAACCAGCATTTAAACTACATGACATCACTGCATTGCTTCAAGAAAATCTATATGTGATTAATCCAAATTCAATGTTTTAATGAAAGAGTGGTCCATTTTTACCCAAACTTCTAGAAGAATAGACGCTTCAACGGAGATGGAGCACTGTGAATGGAGGTTGCCATTAAGCTGACTTAAAAGGCAAGAAAAGCCATTAGCATCACTTGGAGAAAAGGACTGATCAATACTAAAAGAGAAAGGGTGAACAATGCCAGATGCTTACTGTGTGTTTGGAGGGTGCAAGTGCTTTTACTTAGGGAACTGCATCTTTGTGTTCATGGAAGCTTTTAGTGTGGCCAGTAACAATAGCATATTACTGTACTGTATGTGTGCAGTTATTTTGTTTCATTATTTTGCATGGATTAGACGAAAGGACTGCTTTATGATAAATGCATTTTTAAATGTGCAGTATACAGAAAAAAATTAATCCTTATATTTATACTTTATGTATTCACAAATGGTCAAAATTATGAAAAGTTACATTTAAAATTATTTTCTAAAGTAGTCTCTTTAGAATTTTTTTTCCCTTGTAATAATACTTCACAATGTTACTGTTTTACTGTATCTTTAATCAAATAATGTAAGCATTAGAAATATTTTGATTGGATGCTGTTTTTGTATAATATAAATGTATCTTGATTTAACTTTATTCTTTATTTTTAAAGCATAGTCCTCAGTTAATTCTAGTTACATTTATAGATTAAATTCTGATTAAGTCAGTGATCTGCAATGTTTAATTGAACAGAGTTTGCACATATTTCTGATTATATTTGACATTTTACACAAATATGTCAAAACTGTTTATTTGTTCTTCAGACTGGTAACATCTCCTTTCGCCTCCAGCCATTGCTCACACACACAAATGCAATAAATAAATCTAATATGCCTGCCACAACAATATTGTCACTGTTGCTTCCTATTGGTCAGTGGTTAATCCATTTGAAATTGCAATTGCTTAAAGCATTAATTTACTGCATTCCTTTATAAATTAGTTTTTGTGTGTTTGTATAAGCTGATAGAGGTCAAATGAACGCAGATGGGAAGCACTTGAGGCTGTAGGAATACTGGATACTGAATACTGGAGTCTCACACCAGCATTTACATATGCAACTATTCTTAATTATGCAGGACAAAGGTTTATACTGTATATGAGCAAATTTTGTGTGTGTGTGTATGATTTCTATATATGATATATATTATTTATCTTATACATTTTAGTAATTAATATAAAATACATTAAAAAAGATTATGGGAAGTCATTACTTTAAAAGCCTGTGTTCAGTTAAACATCTGTAAAACAAAGGAATGCTCAGTGAACATGTTTCACAGAGGAACAAGGATGGAGGAATTTCCAAGAATGACAGCAATAGCACAAAGTGTAAACATACATATTTACTCATCTCTGTTTCCCATTTGCTTTAATGGATTTGGTCTTGACTAGAAAAAAAAAGCCTATTGAACATTACCACATTTCCACCGTTACTGCCCTGGAAAAAATAAAAATAAAGTCAATTTAAAACATGGTGACTTTTTGTGACAGCATGCCCAAATAGCAGGACGTTTGCCACACTAAATGCAAGTTGTCAACTTGTCAGATAGATGCATTAGGAACATGAACTCATAAAAGACACAAACTTATGCAACAAGGTTCAAAGAACTGCCATTTTTTATAACAACAACAACAACAAAAACAGTGAATATTTGGCTTTTTTGAGCCCTTTAATCATTAAAATTTTTTCTCTCTGAAGATTCCCATTCTTTTAATACTTTTCCATTTTCTCTTCTTGTTTGATGAGTCATCCGCTGACTGATGACAAATTCAAATGTTTTTTTTTTTTTTTTTGTGAATTGTGTGAATTCACAAACGTGTGAATCGGCACTGAACTGTACACTGTAAAAATAAATTAGTTAATAAATAAATAAGTATTAATGGAATATATTACACAAGAAAATACTATTTTAGTCGTTCTGCTTAAACATTTCACATTAAATGCAATTGTAATTGTATTTCTTTGTAATTATTTGAGAAATTTATTAGCAATTTCTTACTAGCCATTTTTCCAGTGTATGTAAAAAAGACTCTCAAATTAGTAATAATCTTTCGAAAGGCAATAAAAAAAAAACATCTCTATACTTTTATTATTGCAGTTTTTGAAATTCATTTCCGCTTTGATCCACATCCTCCAGTGAAACCAGGAGATATTCTGGGTGATGGGATTTTGAAGGAGGATGTTAATCAAAGTAAATATCAAGATTTTGTGCTCTGATAATAGTTTCTAGCCTTCTGTTCACCTAGCAAACACTGACTCAGAGGGAAGTAGCAAGGCACTGAACTTTAATTAAATATGCAGCCTTAATCCTAATGAAGTTGAGAAGCTTTAAATAGCAGTATTTTGAAACTGGCGTATTTTGCCGTCTTGCTCTTTACGGTTATGCGGAAGTAAGCAACATGACAGTGGAGTTCCCGTTGCATTAAGTGGAAATCCTCATGGGCTTACGTGACCCTCTTACATACAAGCGTAAGGATTTATAGAAGCTCAGATTTGTTATCTTTTCCACTGCAATTACAGTTGCAATTTGCAAAGAGTTTCTTCGGATAAGCAGAAGGATCTACACACTGGTCGGGGTCAGGAAATTTCCTGCTTCCCTCAAATATGAAAACAATCAGCACAACCTAAACATGAGTCTCACAGTTGTGGAATAAATTGGCATATGTGATGGTCAAAACACATTCTGGCACAGAAACAAATCACCACTTAGCATGCTGAGAGAAGACATAGACTTCAGAGAGAAAACAAAAGATTAAAGCCACAAACCTCTGTGGAAAAGATGTCAGGGAACAGTGTTTTAACTGGCTTGTGAATTATCTGCAGATATTGTATCAAATATCCTACAATCCATGTAGTGCAGGCCAGTTGTTGGTCTGTCTGCATGAGGAAACAAAGTTAAATGATCTCTGCTTGAACCATCCACTTTCGTTATTCCTATTTTCTTTAAATTGCACACAAACACACTGAAATCCACTGCAATCAATTGCAGATTACTGGTTAAAGGCCCATTCAAACCAACAATAACTAGGTTACCACCATATTGAATTTTTGACAGGAAAGAAATTGAGTGTGTTAATAGATTGTACATACCGAATGTCCTGCTAATGAAATTCTTACTGAAAAAACATTCAGTAGACAAAAACTCCAAAATACAGTTTTGAGAGCGCTTGCATGTGACAGGAAGTAAGTGAACAAGACTAAAATGCCAAAGCACAGTACCCTTAACACACACACTTCAGTAAATCCACACTGTCAATCTTAGGCTTAGCATATCCCATCATGCATCATGTTCTGGAAATAAATCATGAGACTTTTTGCTAAGATTTTGCGAAAGGTCACAGAAACCTTTCCAATGTAAGTTTATATTAATCATAATTAGATATTACATATAATTTGGTACAAAAACAAAGTGTTGCACATTTTATTGGTGCAAAAATGAGTATATTTATTTTGTACAACTGTTTTTATCACTTACTTATAAGTACCACAAATTAAACTGTGTCATCTGTTATAGGGACTATGACATTTAAAAGTTAATTTTAAAATGCAAAGTACTGAAAATAAAAATAAAGCTCTCTAAACACTTACATTTTTTCAACACTACAAGTGTGTCCCATCAGGTTCTACACACACTTGTGGTCTTCATGCTCACTTGGGCCAAATAAAGGAAATATGTCATATAAGTAGGCAATAGGTCAAGTGCAAAGACCACAAATGTGTGTATTTGAACAGGGCATTAGTTTCTCTGTGCTGCAATCATTATAGTTGTGTGGATTTTTAGAAATTTTGAACGATTTTTTTTTTGTTTGTTTTTTTAACCAGTTATAATTATCATCCATGTTGTGAACAGGACATAAGGTGATACTTCTAGAATAGGTTTGTCAATCGTTTTGGATTATGTTCATATTCATTCTGTTTATAAAAAAGGCTTGACAACCAACATCTATAATCAAGGTGACGAAATTCAGGGTCACAGCTGAATTTTGAGAGTGATTTTGGTTATATGCTGATGAACTGCAGGCCAGTTGACAACTTGTTGTCAGAAAAATAAAATGCCTTAAGTCAAGTTAAACCTGTATGATTTTCCTTCTCTTGAAAAATACAAAAAATAATAAATTAATTAAAATGTCTCAGTGAGCTTCCAAAAATAAATAAAAATAAAAATAAATAAATAAAAGGAAAGAAAAAAGAAATGAAGACTATCATACAGCTTTGGAACGTCATGATGGTGAGAAAATGATGACAACATTTAAATTTTTGGGTGAACTGTTTGGCCTACTTTAAAGATGCAATGCAAAGTGTTGATGTTTCTATCGATATCTGTCAGAAATATTAGTGAAGGCAATCACAAGTTAGAAATAGGGAATAACTTTAGTTACCTGTCTATACATATAGTATTGTGAATCTGGTCGTCAATCCCAAACACTGATTGTGAGAACAAAGATGCTCTTCAGGAGCCAGGAAACTCCTATAAAGCTCAACACAAACCTTTATAACGACAAATGAGCAAGTCATCTCTAGTCACGGTTACTACTCACTCAGTCCTACCACAACACAGCTAAAGTGTGTTTGCTCTAATTACACGCAATACACACTATTTCACAAGCTCTGGTGACTATGTGTATGTTCTTGTGGTGAGCTCAGTAAATGTCACCATATTTTATTCATGTGTTATGAGAATATGAACTGACAGTGTGTTCTCCTATTAGCTTGGATATTGTAATAATTAACTCAGACAGGCCCAGACTCATTCAAGTCTTCTCAGACGCGCGACTGGACTCTGTGACTTCTGCAAGCTCCCGAGGAGCCAATTAAAGGGTCATTTCAAAGATAATAAGGAATAAATGAGTAATGATTAGCTATTCTGCGCTGAAGTTAAATATCAGTGCCTGTTTATGTCTGATAGTCCAATCAATTGTTGATGAATGTGAAAAATAAAACAGACTAATGCTTCAATTTAAGAGACTCTTTACAAAGCCAGTAAGAACTTTTGGTAACAATTTAGAAAAATTAGATTTGTGTAGAAACTATAGAAAATAAAAGTTTTCTACTTAGACTGGGGGAAATTAAATTAAAAGCATACAGTAAGTGTACATTATAGCCCAGATGCTCTTGAAAGATAAGTAACTTTTGAGTTCATATTGAAATCTTTTTGACTTTACAACATACTTTATATCTGAGAAATCTGAGAATAGTTTGAGACGTTACAAATCTCAGTAGAAGACACATTCGTTTATAGACATTTATTTGCTACTTTTTATTTTATGTTACCTCAGAGAAGCATCTCATTTGTGATTTTTCTTACCTACAGATGCTTGTTTCTCATTGTGGAGCTCAGAACATTCATTCAGTCTTGGGAATGTCAGGTTTTTCTCCAGTCTAAGTAGAAAACAGTAAAATGCAAGGCCGCTCAATTGATCAAACATCAAACCTGGGAGAGGCTTTCAGTGGAGGATGTATAATGAGGCCAAAAGGATTTGCTTTGACTAATCAACATCTATCAAGTGTTTCAACAGAGAAGGATTAAGGTGTATCGTGATACACAACATTAGACGGCTTGCTTTAGAAGAAAGCGAGGCACATCTTTATCTTGGTCTCCATCTACCTGCTTGTTTCATGGGTCCGTGTGAAAGACTGTGTTTATCCAGTGGGAATATTAAGCATGTTGGGATGTTTAATGTAGTTACCGTCAGCTATTTTGTGAATTTAAAAGGCTGTTTTTGAATCATGAAAGAAACATGTTTGAGTGACAGCTCTAAATTGCCCAGTGATTAGTGCTGCGCTGTACTGGCTTCCTCAGATGCCCCGTCTAACTTATGAAGCTACTTGTAAAAGCTTTTGACATTCAAAATCAAAGTGGTTAAATGAGTTTTAAAGAGAAGTTATTAGTCAGTCCATTAGGAGTGCTGCGATTGTTTAATTGCTTAAATGAAAGTGAATTGATAGATTTCATATTAGTGCCTCACAGCAGGCAGTAATGTGTAAGATTTGAATTGTACTCTATGCAAGTAAATTTGTAAATATGTTATTGTAAATAGTCTTGTCATACAGGGCACTATATACAACTAGCATTAACACAGATGCTTCTTTTGCAGCCAGAGGTTTGTTACCACCCTAAAAAAATAATTTTAAATGTGTACAGTGCAACAGGGTGGCTTTGCAATGCGTTGGTAGTACTTGCTTGAAAGTATTGCAAGTACTTGCAAAGAGTTTCTGGCTTTATTCTGACATTTTCTTGACATTGCACACATGCTAGTAGACAGCTTGTGTAAATGTGCAGTGACTAAACTGGCTCTTTTCCCTCCTACCACTGTTCTGTATTGTGTAACAGATTTTCTGTGAGAACACTGATCTAATTTTCACACAGAGCTGATACTGAGACAATAAACATGATGACTCTTAAAGAGCCTTTGAAATCAAGAGCAATTCAGAATTATGCACATGAAGCTACAATCTCATACTATTTTTTATTTACATGCCCTAGAAATGAGGGAATATGAACATATAAAAAGTAATAATACATGGAATTAAATAAAAAATGTTAATTTAATAACACATGAATATAAATGGAATGTATGTTACATAAATACAGTTTCAGCCTTTAAAATCAAAAGAAATTCAGAATTATGTTAATGAAGCTACAATCTCATTCTGTATTTTGATTTACAAGCTTTAAAAATGACCAAGTATGAACATATAAAAAAGTAATGATAGATGAGGTATAAAGGTTTAATTAAAAGTATGTTGTAATTAACAAGCAAACAAACAAACATTGTAATGTAAATAAATAAATAACAAAAACAAAACTATTTTTAGCCTATTTTAGCCTAACAAAGGGTAATTCAGAATTACAAAACTACAATCCTATTCTATATTTTGATTTATTTTTAAGTAGTAACATATAAAAGGTAATAAAGATGGGGTGAAATGAAAAAATATATTAAATTACCAAATTAACAAAATTATATGTTTTGATAAATAAAAATTATTACATTAAAATGCATTTAAGAAAGAAGGAACGAAAGACAGTTTTCTACTTAGAATGGGGAAAAACCTTCATTCTCAAAACAGAATTTATGTTCCACAACAGGACACAGAAATCTGTAGGAGAGAAAAATGACAAAAAGATTAGTTTAATTTCTAAAATGCTCCTCCTAGACAGCAATGACAATAAATAGAGACTTCTGAATGTAATGTCTAAACCAGCTACTCTTTATCATCCTGCAACATGTTTCACACTCCGTCCAGCCGGGATTTCTAAATCGCCCAAAATGTCCAGGATTCGGCTTTTGCTTCCCACAGTTGCCATTCATCGTGTGTGTTTTAGTAGAGCCCTGAGAAGGACTGTTTTCTTAATCCTTCTCCCGCTTATTTTCTGACCATTATCACCTACTCCCAAAAAATTTGTTTCCAGTCCCACAAACACTCTAATATTGCATAGAATTTTTGTGCATCAGGGAGCTACTATCAATATGCAGAGTTTTAAATGAGTGCTTGCGGTTCACTTTCACTTTTGATTTCATAATCACAAGCGCTCTGTGTAAAGGAAGGTCAGATATTTGTCAATGAGCAGCAAATCCTCCAACATGGTCTGTCATCCATCTCTCCTCTCTTCCTGTCATAGTTAAAATCTGACTCCTACAGCTCGTGTTGGATGTAGGGTCAAGTCCACAATTTGTATTTTTTTTTATTATTATTATTTCATAAAATTTTACTACTTTTAAATTGTTGCCATGGACTGATTTCCTCCCCGTGGGTTGAAGGTTTGAAATGTTAAATAAATTAGGCTACATTTGACTGAAATGCTTGTATTGAAACATTTTGCATTCTACCTATGATGAAAGTGTGTTAGATGTTAAGTTTTGTGGAGGAGTGCCACTGGTAGGAAGCTTTTAGCTGTTTATGCATCAATATGCATAACAGTGACTGTAAAATATGTATTTAAAGGGTTATTATGATGTAAGCTGTCTGGAGCTGATGAAGTTTCAACTTTTTTTTTTTTTTTTTAAGTTGGCAGTTTAACATTTCTTGGTATTCTATACTGCTATGGTCTGTATCCTTCAAACCTACTTTTAATTAAATCATGACTCACTAGCTGTCTTCCTTCAAGATGTGCCGTAGGAGGAATTCAGTACTAGAGCATGTGAAATTTTATAAATACACACATCCCACCTACTAAATAACAGTGTTGTATTATCTAACACATTTTCTGAAAACACTGTTAAACTGAGACTAAGATTAAAAAAGGTGATTAGCAAGTAACATAAAAAGTATATATGAAATATACTACTAGAAATATATATTGTATAATTGTATTACAATATTTAATGATAATAAAAAAAATTGAGCATATAGAAAGTAATAGTATATTTATTATGTTAATTTATTACATTTTATTTATTGCTTTATCCTATTTAATTTGTTGTTCGCTCACAAAATGGCAAAGTTCTCCTATAAAACACTTATCACCTTTTCTTCAATTTCTTATTTTATGTTCTTGGCATAATGGTAACTTATTTTCCTATTATCCATTATTCCCTTTCCTGTCGTCATTCCCCACCCCTAACCCTCCAGACTGTAGAAAATAAAAATCAAATGCTTCCACAACCTCACTTCCTCCAATTCATTGCCATTTCCTCCAGGAAGCATCTGCTGGTCCGTCATGAAGCAGCCTGTTGGAAGGACAGAATAATACTGAGTTAGTCATGGGACATTCAACACTGCATTAATCCCATGTGAGCCCTTGAAAACACACACTGAGGTCAATCAACAACACGCATTCAAAGCTGACAGTGTTGAGTGTAATATGTAAACAGAGGTATAGAACTACTGTAAAGTGTATTCCCAAATACAATGAGCAATGCTTCTGGGAAATTTTTTCCCCACAGTTTGTTTTGTCAAAGAATCCTGTTACAGACAAAAGGAAAAAGTAAAATAAATGTGGAAAAGTCCTTGTCCAATGTTACACATATCTTTATGAGGAAATGTTAGGCTATGCAGTTGTGATGTTTCCAAGGTATTGTAACTTAAAACCTTCAAGGAGGTAATTGGTGTGGATCCATGATTGGATTTAACGGATCCTGTGCAAAGGAACATAGGTTTTTTTCCATCAGTTTGAGCTCATCTATCAATCTGCTGTGGTAGTTTATGTATTATGCGAGCTTCAGTTTCACCAAAAAGTCATTTTGTTCATAGTTGCGATTGTTTTGCTTTGGCAGCAACACCACCCAAGAGGAAGTGAAAGTCTGTAACAGACTTCCTGTGCTTGTTGTCTTGGTAGGACCTCACAGGGGCAGCTAAGAAAGCCAGGGGATAGACAGTTTCATTTAGTTCCAGTCAGTGTTGACATGGAGCTCTGGACGGTACTATATCTTGTGAGTCTCCTGAACATGGCATGTTGTTTGCTCGAATCATCCTACATTGTTCGCTTGAACAAACTCTCATTCGAAGATGCTCAGAATTATTGCAAACCTGGAAGCTTCCTGACCAACATTCCAAATGAGAAGGATATGGCAAAGATTCTGAAAACAATCTGGGATATTAATAGCAAATCCACCACGTCATTTTGGATTGGACTGAAGAGGGATAAAGGCACCTGTGTTCAACAGCAATTGCCTCTTAAAGGATTCTTCTGGACGGTGGACAACAGCACTCAATCTGATGTTAAAACCTGGAAAACCCAACCTACAGGTACTTGCTCACATCTTCGCTGTGGGCTGCTTTCAGTGGAATACAGTGACTCTGGCACAAAAAGCAATGGTTTTGTGGATACTGCCTGCAAACAGGAACATCCTTTCATTTGCAAACGAAACATCAAGCTGACATGTTCTCGACCAGAAATACTCAACACACATGACATGATTGAGCCAATAAATGATCCGTATACATGTCAGATTGTTTGCCGTTCTGGTGCCAGGTTCAATCTGACATGCTCCAAAGATCTAGTTTGGACTCTAGTCGGCAACGAAAACATGAATATATCTCAACTCTGCCAAGAGTGCAATAAAGGCTACAGGACAGATGCGTCCGGAAACTGTGTGGATGTAAACGAATGTGAAGAGTTGAAACCATGTGAACACAAATGCCAGAACACAGAAGGCTCCTACAAATGTCTCTGTTCATACAATGACGATGGCATTTGTAATGGTCCATCAAAGCCGCCCACCACCAATCGGAAAAGCTATGAATATTCAAACATAAACCGGGGCAAATCTAGGTTAACTCAGCCTACGTTTCTGCCTACTGATGATGTCAGAATGCATGAGACAGTCATACACATTGAGGAGAGCAGTGGTGACATTTCAAATATCGTAGTACCTGTGATAATAGCTCTGTTGATTTTCATAGTGCTGCTGGTGATTGTGGCAGCGATTGTGAAAGGCTGCCAGAGGAGGAGATCCATAAAACCGGCCAAGAGGAAGGCGGAGGCTGTGCCTCTAAATGGATTCAGCTCCAAAGAGAAGGTGAATGAAAAGGAGGAAACCTAAGGGGAGAGACTGATATTAAGATATTCCTCTCTCAGAACATTTGGGTGTTCTGGAGTCACAAGAGTGCTGTGTAATTACTGCCTTTGAATTTCATTTACCACGGTTGAAATCAGGTTGAAATCAGGGTCTTTATACCAATGTGGATTTAGAAATTCTATCTAGGTCACATCAACGGTAATTCGATTTTTTTTTTACACTTTCATAGCTGATATTTAAATGCACCTATATCTAGAGTTCTAAGAACTGTTGAAGATATTATGTTATACTGCCATTGGATGTGTTTTCTAAAGATATATCTATCTTATGTTTCACAACATGAAAGTTTTAAACGTGTCTTTTTTACTGAGTAGTTATATAAATAAAGACGGCTGTTTAAACTGCTGCATGCTGTGGTCGTTTCATTGAGTACCACACATAAATGTCTTTATTACCTGACAGAAATGGCTGAAATAAGTGTCCTGAATCATGATAGATTATATTTGTTTCTGGAACTGCTTGTAAACAGCAAGTCAGGTAATTTTTATGCAGTTCCGTTTGGTGCCGCTTGAGGCGCTGAAATAATATACAAATGTTTTAAAGGCGCGCTCAGTAATTTTTGCTTATATGATTCTGGCCGACATTACAGTAGACAAGCTAATACTTATGATTATAAATGTGATTGCAGTATCATGCTAATGTATTTTTTAAATCATTTCAAATATATTATTCATTAATGTATTAACATATAGTAATATATCTTCAATATATTTCAATAAAGAAAATATAGTACGATTTAAGTATTTCACCTTTTGTCTAATATGGGATCATGTCATAGTCTGTGGTTTATATATATATATATATTTCACAATTAAAAAGTGCATAATACATACATTATAATCATGAGTGAATAAATAAACACATAGCGGGTGAAATAAATTACACTAAGGATAGCCATGAATCAGCTTTGTATTAGACACATTCCCTGCAGCAGAATAAACATAGAAGTACAGCAGTCAATGGAAACGTTTCTCACAGGCTTCAGGTCAGGCTTGATATCTCACCTTCACTGTTAGGATTAGGTTTACAATCAAGCACATAACATTTAGGCTTCAGAACCGTCTTTTATAACTATTACAATATTTTCACTTGAAATAGAATTGAAAAACCTGTTCCATGTAAAAAAAAAAAGTGCAGACTCATAAATGTGCTATGTTTTTCTCTTTCTTTTTTTTAAGAAATGTAACTTCACTGACTAACATTGACAGAATCATAATACTCAATACTTCACTAACTAATGCTGTGACGTAAAATTTGCATACTGCACTGCGATTGGTCTTCTTTCTTGCATATATTTACGTACTTAATTTAGATGGAAGGCAATGCGGTTCTGATTTCATTTCTGTACACAGACATAAAAACATAAAAACCGGAAACTGTAACACTGATTCGTTCCAGCTTTGCAAGCACTGCAAGCTTCCTTCGTAAAATACAAATATAGTTTTACCACATAATGCACTGAGAGTGAATGATTTCCCCAGGTTTTATTCCATTTCAAAATAAAGAACAAAATATTAAGCTGTGGATATTTCTTTTCTTTTTTTTTTAATCGGAACGTCACACATTTGACCCATATCGACACACTTTATAATAACTTTCATTAATAAGCCAATCAAGGCATTATATAAGCATAAAAAGTTCATGCACATTCATGTAGGCAAAATTGCACACTAATTTTAGATTAAGCATTATATAATCATACCATGGCATTAACGAAAGTTATTATGAAGTCTTCCAATACATTTCAACAAAAAACACATACTGCAGTGACAACAGATTACAAAGCAAGTCTTTATGCTGTAAAACCGAGTCCTACAGCGTTGTAGTTCTAGATGTGCAGGTGCCATTCCTGTACGTGCTGCCCGACTCCAGATTTTCGGGCTGAAAGTCATCCACACTGTATCCTCGACTCTTCAGAGCCGTGGCATAGTAATCTATGGGCTCCTCCGTGGCGTTATCCCACCACCGGAGGCATAAAATCCTCTGGAAGGAGCGTCTGAAGTTGTCCGACAGGAACCCGTACAGGATGGGGTTGGCACAGCTGTTGGCATATCCCAAAATCACAGCCAGCTGACTGAGGGTGGCGTTGTGCTGTTGGACGAACACGCTGACCAGCTGCATGATGTGGAAAGGCATCCAGCAGATCACAAACACCGTCACCACCATCATCACCATCAGCGTGATCTTCCTCTCGGACTTTTTTCGCTGCTGCCAGCCCGCTTTCAACGCGACCACCCGCATCTTCACTATGATAAGGATGTAGCACATGCATATGGCAATGACAGGGAAGAGAAAGCCCATCAGAAAGGCGTAGATCACAAATACAGCCATCCACTGACGCTCGGGCTCAGGCATCTGCATGTTGCAAGCCACCGATCCGTCCGAGTTGGGTGCAGTGGTGGAGAAGATGATGATGGGTAGGATGACCAGGATGGAGAACATCCAGACTCCTAAGTTGACCATTTTGGCGATAGTGGGTCTCCGGTACCGGGCTGCTTTGATGGGATGCACCACGGAGATGTAGCGATCGATACTCAACACAGTCAGACAATAGATGCTGGTGAACATGTTAATAGCATCAACACTTAAAACCAATCGACACAGGAGAGAACCAAAGGGCCAGTGGTGAAGTAACGAAGAGGTGACTAAGAAAGGCACACTCAACATGAGTAACTCATCCGCGATCGCCAAGTTTAAAATGTAGATGTTCGTCGCAGTTTTCATCTTCGCATACCTGAAGATCACATAAATCACCATCGAGTTTCCACAGAGTCCCACCAGACAGACCACGGAATAGATGAAGGAGATGAAGATCGCGCTGCTGCCGTGAGAATCCCCGTTATGCGTCTCGTTGCTGGAGAAGTTTATCAAATATAAACCATCCTCCAGGTTCTTGAAGGTGTCGTTGGGCAGCATTCCGACACTGTTTTGAGCCTTTCTATGGATTTTTAAGAGTTTATAAATTAGAAAATGCGCGCACCGATGCTGCGAGACTCTGGAACGCGCATCCCAACGCTGCGACGTTTCAGCACCATGGACAGTTACTCCACATCCACATGCATCACACTCACAGACGTCACACGTGCAACATGACGCCATCGGCGCCTAATGGGTTTGTGAGAGTGTCTGAGAAACAAAAATAGTTTCTTGACGGCATCTAGACCTTTATTTCAATGTCAAAACACATTAAAAAAAAATCTGTATAAAATATAGCAATACATACAATGTTTGGTCTTTTTTTTTGCCTAACTTAAAACAACACTCAGACTGATTATTTTATTAGAAAGCTATATTTGTAGCATATAAGTAATTTATTTTATTAGTCTTATTAGTCTTATTATTAATATTTGCTTTGGGTTTTTTAACACCACAATCGTCTAATGTGAAAAAAAAAGAGAAAATGAAACTGGCATTTGTGTCTCTGAAGGAGATTTCATTACGGTCAAGTCCTCAACATTGTCACAGGGCCGTTCAGAGCACCCTAGAAATAATTGTGTTTAATTAACCTTGTTTATGATAATATTCCTTAGAAACCCAGCCTATGCTCTTGCAATGAGTTGCATGCAGTCACACAGACTAGAATAAATGCTAAACAGGCTTAGTTTCCAAACACAGTTGAGTTAAAAATCCATAGCTTTTCTTCATGCACTTTCCCTCTAAAATTGAATAAAATATGTTGTTCATCCTACAACAAGGAATGGGGTTTTACAGAAGGTCCACTGAACAAATGTCTGGAGTCAACCAGTTGGCATCTTTTTTGACTATTGCCATAGTCTTTATATAGTTCTCATATACTGCACAATGCCTTATAATAACAACAAAGCAACAGTGTGAAGTGTGAAGAGGAACCTTATCTGTTCTTATTTCTGGCACCACCTAGTGATGAATGCAAAGCTAAAGAAAACAATCCAACTTCAGTTGTTTGAGGGACTATATAGTTTAGTTAAAAATGCCAGGTTCCTGGTCCATACTACATTTAAATGCATTTCTGAATGTGTGTAGATGAATCTTTTTATGCAAAACAACAACAACAACAAAATCAAACATTGTATGACTTTGGTGAGCTTAATTTTCACTATAAACACTACTTACTGTTTATAAAAGTTTATGAAATTAAAATCCAATATATTTAGGTTAAACTTTTAATCACTTCACTTTTAAGGTTTTGCAAACACAGTAACAAATAAATAAGTAGATAGATAGATGGATCTATAAAATCTGTAAATCCATTGCACATTATGTAAAAGGAGACTACAGGTGCTGAGTTTTTGGTGGATGTAGCTTGAAAGTGTTTGAAATATAAATTAAGTCTCAGACTAGGGACTTTTTGGTGGCATTTTTCTAACTAAAGTTTAAAAATAAAAACAGTATGTTGTAACATGCCCACAATATTTGTATTCATTTAACAAGACAGCTTCTTCTTCAGTCCCAAGCCAAGACACTCCATCTAATATTGTCCCCACAAAAACCTAGCAAAAACCTGAAACACTTTTGTCAGAATTTGAGTGATAGCCTACCTCTTTTTTTTTCTCACAGATGGAGACTTGTGTTGTCCTTGAAATGTAATGAGCCCAGTCAGAGCACAACATGTGAGGAGCAGATGGCTGTCTTCACACTCTTCTCTCTGAGACACGCTCTCTCTGTCTCTCTCTCTCTCTCTCTCTCTCTCTCTCTCTCTCACTCTTTCTCTCTGTCAGGTGTTTCTCTCTTTTCATCTAGTTAAGACCAGTGTCTTTGCCTGGTGTCATATAAAGTGACCTGACTTCTTTAGGGCAAATATGATTTCAGACATCAGGTACTGTAGATACAGCTGTCTGGCTCTGGCTGTTAGGCTACTTATTTAAAGCCATTAATAATTAAGACATTTGATTTCATTTTATTCAGTAAATTTGTTGTTTTACAACCAAAATGTATATAAAAAATAAATTTTTATAAATTCATAAAAACAAGTATCTTTATTTAATTATTATTACTCAGTGCAACATATAAGATCCAAGTGAAAGACATAACACCAACATGTCAGGAAAATAAAACAAAAAACAGAATCACTGAGTTGGAAAAAGGATCACGTTCTTCCGTCAGTATTTTGTTGAACCACCTTTTGCTTTCATTCCAGTCTTTAGTCTGTTGGGATGTGTCTCTGTCTCTACTAACTTTGCACATCTAGACAATATTAGCCTACTCTTCATTTCAGAACTGCTCAAGTTCAGTTAAATTTGATGGTGAGCATTTGTATGCAGTCCTCAACTCATTCTACAGATTTTAATGGGGTTTAAGTCTTGGGCTCTGACTAGACCATGCAAAGACATTCATCTTTTTTTCCTTCAATCACAATGTGCTCAGTTTTGCTGTGTGTTTTGGGTCATTGTCATGTTGGAAGGTAAACCTTATTCACATTGACAACTTTCTGGCAGAGGGCAAGAATTTGACAGTATTTTTATTTTTGTGCACCATCCATTTAGTGCTCCAGTCCCTGCTGCAGAGAAACACCCCATAACAGGATATAAACACCTCCATGCTTTACTGTAGGGATGCTGTTATTTGGACGGTGAGCTGTATTGGATTTCCACATGACATATCATTTAGTTTTGAGGCCAAATAATTCTTAGTCTCATCTGCCTCAGAATCTTCAAGGTGTATCTTTTTTCTCGCAACCCTCCCATACAAGCCACATTTGTGGAGAAATTGTGATATTGTTTTCAGATACACACAATGACCACTCTTTGTCATAAGTTCCTTCAGCTGCTTCAGAGCAGCTGTGGGCCTCTTGGTCACCTCTCTGACCAGTTTCCTCCAGCTCTTTCATCCAGTTAGGAGCAACATCCTGATCCAGGGAGGGTCTGTGTTGCACCATTTCTTGATAATAGACTTCACTGTACTTCTAGAGCACTGATAAAGCCTTTGAATTTTTTTTTATCCATCTCCTAACTTGTGCCTGTCCACAACTTTATCCCGGAGATGTTTTGTCTGTGCCTTGACAGTTTCACAGTTGATTGTTTGCTTCAGTTGCACTACCAAAGACTGAAATGCTCCAGGAAATATCTTTTCATGCTGAGCTGACCAAAATGAGCACAGCTGATCACAGTTAAAGTCAAATGGCTTTGTGTAGCATTGAGAAGGTGTTTAGCTTTACCTGATTTAGTTTACACATTTATTTTTAGGAGGGGTGATCCTTTTTGCATCTCAGTGATTCGTTTTTTTTTTCTGACATGTTGCTGTTATATTTTTCACTTGGATGTTATGAAGTTGCACTGAGTAAATACAGCTGGATAAAACTAAAACTTTTTCCCATTTTTATTTTATGCTGTAAAGCAACAAAATGTCATTATTTCAAAAGGGGTGATTCTTTTCCATACCCACTGTATAATTGTTAAATGTGCAGATTCCACTCAAACTCTTGTGGGATAAAAAAACAACAACAACTATCTCCACTGATGATCATTCAAGAATGTAAATTGCAATTAAAAAAAATAAATAAACAAAAATAAACAAATAATAATATTATTGTAGATGTACAGTACAAAAACTGCCTGTCCATGAAATGAAGATGGCAGCATCCAGGTTGTGTGCTTCTGAGCTGCATGAATCAGCCGACCATCTGCTATTTAGATTAATGAGAAACTGCAGGTACTTTAGACCTCCTTGGCTCACAGAAAAGAAAATGCAGTCTACGCTGTCCATTTGAAAGTAGGATATCTTAAAGGACACTTTGACCAAAAAGTGACCCAAAAAATGTATAATGTTACAAAAGATTTAATTTTAAAATAACTAAAACTTTTATTCCTTAAAATGTATCACATTTTCTACAAACAACATTGATAATAATAATAGATATTTCTTAAGCTGCAAATCAGCATATCTGAATTATTTCTGAAGGATCATGTGATACTGAAAAAATTCCGCTTAGCATCACAGGAAAAAATTACACTTACAAATATTCAAATAGAAATTTATTCACAATATTACTGTTTTTACTGTACTTTGTATCAAATTAATGCAGCCTTGATGAGCAAAATAAACTTTTTTTCAGAAACAAAAAGCTTACCAACAACAAACCACATTTTAATAAGTTAAGCCTGGCTTATTCAATCAAAATGAAATGTCATATAATATTAATTAACTTCAGGAATATTTGAAACGCAACAAAGGAAAAATATGATGTTGTCTTACTGTATTACAATTTAGCTACAAATTAATTTAACATTAATTGAATACAAAAATATTAAAATATTACTACATTATTTAACGTTTACTAATGATATTTTTCTGGTGTACAATAATAAAAATACTAAAAATGAATTATGTTTTAGTCTAATACAGAGGCTGGATGATGGGGAAAAACAATGAAATGAAATGTAGTTTCAAACTTTCATTTAACAAATTTAAACTGATTTCATGCAACAAAATTACAATAAAAATATTCAACAACTTTGTTGTATTAGCTAATTTTTATAAACTAAGAAGCAAAAATCTCATTTTGTTCATTCTCTGACCCTGAGCAGAATCTCCAGACCCGAAGCTCCACCGTGGTCCTGTAGTCATCCAGGGTCTGCTCCATCCATCCCAGAATACTCCGAACATCAGCCCTCAGTTAATAGTGAAGAGCATCTCCATGCTGTAGCTTCACAGCTTCAAGAAACACACACACACACACACACACACAGAGAGAGAGAGATATGTTAGAGCAAAATGTCACTCTTACCTTCCCCAGCATTTATCATTCTGTCTCCTATTTACAGAGAGGTGTAGCATTATTGGTGTTGCCTTCACCACTACAGCTTTGTTCACAGTTAGTCTCTCAGCCCTTTTCTTCTCACACAGAGACTGACGTTAATATTAGGCTAGCACACATCACCCAGTGCTTATTTGTGACTGAAACATCAAGCTGCAAGAGACAGTGAATATGATGACATCTAGTTTTTAGTTCACACAAGAAGGACAATTTGTGAGCAATTTTCTGTCTGCATTTGCATAAATTACCATTGCTCACCTGGTACCTTTACAGAAGTTGTTTTGATTGAAAGCGCTTACACATGTAAATGCCTTGATTTGAGTGAGATAATGTAGAAAGAAACTCATTTTAAGAGCTTATAGGATAAGCATTCAATGTGTCTATTTATGGCTAACAAAATTATATTGTTTGAAAGCGCACACTGGAGTAGCAAGTGATTACTTCATTCACAGTGAACACACTCATTAGATACAGAGGGCCATCTGTTTCCTAATATCACACCTGTTTCAGCCGCAGGTGGAGGGAATTAGGAATGGGCTCGAAGAAACTCAGTTTTTCAGGAATCAGGAATGCTAGAACATCCTTGCGTTCGACTTCATAAATATGCAGCCTGTCAAGAGGAAATCTATAATTGGTTTACACTGTAACCATAGCAACCACCTGTCTCCAGTTGTAGAGCAGTAAAGGGACATGGTTGTTGCATTTGTTTTCCTTCTGATAGCCAAGCCTATCGTGCTCTGGTCCTCTTGTGTGTGAAGTGTGCTGAAATCATTCATCTGCCTTATGTTTACATTTATGCATTTAGCAGATGCTTTTATCCAAAGCGACTTACAGTGCAATCAGACTACTGTATATGTTTTTTTGTTTTTTTTTACCAGTATGTGTACTCCCTGGGAATTGAACCCACAACCTTTTGCGCTACTAACGCAATTCCACTGAGCCACAGGGACATACCAGAAGAACAATTTGGGCGCACACACACACACACACACACACACACACAGTCTTTGGACTCCTTATAAAGTCTGTTTTACACTAAATCTTGTTAAGTTCAAGAACTGCCTATTTAGACAGGAACAATGGAACAATGAGGAAAATGATTAATTCACATGAAAAAAGTTTGTCAGTATTTTTTTTAAATACATTTGTATTTTTATTAAGCAGGGATGCATTGCATTTCAGTGTGCAGTTTGCATCAGACGGTCGATGAGTGCATTTGTGGGAGGTCTGGCTGCATGCTTTATGAGACTGAGACTAGCACGTGTATGACTGTCTGCATTTGAGGAGGATAAAGACAAATTTGCTATCTTTTCACCAATTCTCCATTCATCATCTTAACAATAGCCCTCCACAGAGATATCAGCCAGTGTCATCAGACTTAATTAAGTGCAGACATGAAGACATGGAAAGTCGACCTGAAGTACAAATCTCCCTGTAATTATTCATTATTGGCATATTAATATCAGGATGTTTCAAAGTTGGAACATAATAACCTTTCTATATATACGCCAAAGGAATCAAGAAACAATAATTCTCATTAATTTGATCAAAAAATACAGTAAGAGCAATAATATTGTGAAATATTATTACAATTTAAAATAACTGTTTTATTTTAATATACTTAAAAATGTAATTTATTTCTTTGATGTTAAGCTGATTTTTCAGCATTAATTGAAACAGACATTGAAACAGAAATATTTTGCAATATTATAAAGGTCCTTACTGTCACGTTTGATTAATTTAATGCATCTTTGCTGAATATAAGTATTCATTTCTTGAGCAGCAAATCATTTTAGAATGATTTCTGAAGGATCAGGGGGTTTTTAAATATATATTTTTATTTATTTAATAATGTTTCACAGTATTGCTGATCAATTAAAGGCAGCATTGAGCATAAAGACGTCTTTCAAGAGATCATAAAGATTATTCCCAACCTTTGACCGGTAGTGTACAAGTGGACTTCAGGGGACCTAAAGGCACACTAATGTAGAATATTTTTCCTTTAATAAAATGTGGCAGTGAACCTAGCCTGCTACAGCTCATCCTGTGTAAGGTCCCTCTCGGCTGATTGGAAGTGTCTGAGAGAGCAGTACAGGTTGGCTCTGTTATAGTAGCATGTGCAGACAGCAGGTTGAGGCTGAGAGCCTCACTGAAATCCTGCAGGCATTCAGGGAGCTTCCGCAGAAGAGCTAAGTGATGGCTCGGTTCAGGATGACAGACTCATCTAAGGGCAAAAGCTCAGCTTTAGTACTCACATGAATGTGTCGCAGAAAAAAATGAGACTCACTATATTTCTCAGCAGCTCTCGTCTAGAGAGACTCAAGAGAGTCAGTAGTGAATTGCTCAAACTGTCCATTGTAAAAGAAGAGGTTGGCAGCGTTGAAGTAAGCGAGGGAATATCCCGGGTTGAGGCTGATAGCCGTCTGTTAGTTCTTCATGGCTCTAGATTTAACCCCCATGAACTGTTGGATCAGACCTCGGTTTGTAAAGAGCTGCTCTGCATGAAACTAAGTTACACTGAGATATTATAGGAATAATTTACAAAAATGTACTTTCATTGTATGGAAAAGAGTGACCAAGACTAAATAACCGAATAAATAAATATATTCAGTGAAAAATTAAAATTGGGTTGGTAAGATTTGTTGATGTTTTTGAATAAAAAATACAAATGTAGGCAGTAATATTGTAAAATTTTGCTACAATTTAAAATAATTGTTTTCTATTTGAATATATTTTAAATGTAATTTAGTCCTGTGATGAAAAGCTGAATTTTCAGCATCAATACTTCAATCTTCAGTGTCACATGATCCTTCAGAAATTATTCTTATATGCTGATTTCCTGCTCAAGACATATTTTTTTTATTATTATTATCAATACTGAAAACAATACTGTGCTGGATTGTATTTTGTAGAAACTGTCATACATTTTTGTTTTTCGTAATTATGTGATGAATAGAGATTTCAGAAGAACAGCATTTATTTGAATCAAACATTTCGTAACCAATTAAATTCATCCTTGCTAAATAAATGTATAAATTCCTTAGAAAAAATATTTACTGACAACCTTTATAGCAGTGTTTATATCTTGCAGTGCTGCAAACATGCCTCCCATCTGTAGGCTGGTGACAGCTCAGCCTTCATACACTGGCCAGCATTTAGGGTTCACCTCTACAGTAAACTGATTCCAGACTCTCTGGAAGAATCCCAAAAGCTGCCACAGAGGACAAGACATTGACGTGGATTAGTGGAAATCAATAGACTTGAGAGGCAACAGGCTGTCTGCAAGATTATCAGAGAAAATGAGGGTCAGGATGAATACAAAAAGCAATCCGATACATCCTTGTTTGTTTTCTACTGTTGACTTGATTTCTGTGGTTTGTGGCTTGTGGCACTGGCCATTGGTACTTCTACATTTAATACACAAGAAAGGTTTCTTTTTAAAATGACAATGGAGCAACAAAGTCAGATAGAGTATGCATAGAGACATACCAGACAAACGAAAGTCTTGAATAGAGAATGCAGAAATGAATACCACCAAGGTTAATGAGGTTAAGATTTACCAAGCATAGATTATTTATAATAGATCATTTCTCAAGCATTTGAAGAGATCACTCAAATGTTTGTAATGCAAAGTTTTTGTAGTTCTGTAATTGAGGAATTATAAAATATCTAATGGTGTTGTCAATAATTTATTGTCAGTTATGATTACTTTCTTGTTATTTAGTTTCCTTCCTATAACAGACATATTTTGGATGCACTGGTTGCCTGATGAAATTATGTACATTACAAGACAACATTTTATAATAAAGCAATTTATGTATGACATAAAATCACAATACGCAACAGATAGAACAGGAAAGATTTTAATTTCCATCCAGCATATTAGCTGTCGAGAAGAGGATATTGTTGCATCTGAGAAGTTACAAATATTGATGCCTTAAATATTGAAGCTTATTTCCAACACAGAATAAAAATAGGTTATTTTGAATTTCTCACAATTCTGACTTTCTTTTCCTCACAATATTTTGTAAAAAAAAAAGTATTTGTGAGATATTAACTCGCAATAGCAGGATATAAACTTGTTATTCTGACAAAAGTAGCAAATGCACTTACTGTGTTAAGGAAACAAGCTTGTTTTTGCCAATGAATACAAAAAAAAAAAAAAAAAAAAAAGCTAATTGTTACTTTTCACTTCAAATTGAAGGCTAACAATTGATAATAAGACTTCTCTCCTCAGAATTGCAAGAAAAAAGGAAAAAAAATCTGAATTGTGAGAAAAAGTTACAATTTCCTTTTTCAATTCGTGGTAGAAATAAGCTTCCATACAAATACAACTGCAGCAAATGCAATTTATAATAATTAATGTTATCGATACAAAAAAATCACAAATAAAATCTCTCTACTATCTCAGCTGGGTCCCTAGCCTTCAGTGAGATTAAATAGAGACTGTTTAAATCTCCAGTTTTTTTAGATCTTTCTACTAAGGGGAAAAAACCCTCTATAGATTCAGAAGAGATCACAACAGTGCTCATTTTTGCCAGGATATAAAAGTCAAAATTCAGTGACATTTTACATTAAATTCTTCCAAGACCAAATTATCAGAGCTAGCATGCTATCCACAATCATTTGAGAGTGTTTTTTTTATTTTATTTCATTTTTTTACTTTTTTATTTCTCTGAATGAAGATTAAGAAGGATGTGGCTAGATACTTAAATGAAGCATTTGGGAACTTCTCTAAGCTATGAAAAGTTAAACATTATAAGTTAAGCTATGAAAGATCAACCTGAGGAAAATAAAAAGCAAGACAATTATTTTTATGCTACCTGTAAGTTGTATGCCAGGCTAATGCGGGCACTTGAACAGAGTGGATTGAGATTCATGGATGAGAGGAAGTCCCTCTGGGCTTGTTCCCATAATCCATGAGAACATTGCCTCTACCCACATGGGAATCTTGCAAGAAGGGATCAAGTCTTAAAGCTTGGCTATAAGCATCCACAGCTTCACAGAAGCACAGAAAACAGACAAAGAAAGTAGACAGTTACACTCAGTGTTGTGTCCTAATTCTGTTTGCACATGAATATTAGTTGTCTGCTTAATTATGAACTTTGCCTTGAATACTCTGTAAAAACGTCCCCTCTCTCTTGCTTTTGAACACTGAATTACAAGCTCTGCAACATTCCCAGCATGAACATTGCATTCACCCAGACGTCACAGTTTAAAAAAGGTAAAAAAAAACACCCTGCAATTATAGTGAAGAGCCAATTATTTGAAAGTGCTCCTTTAAAGCAATGTACATGTCAACTTCTATGGATCTGAAAGCATGTTCTTTTTTTAAATGATAGTTCAGAGAGCAATGCGTCTCTTAAGAGAGCTACTAAGATATTTCATATTATATAGCCCATGTAAAAAGATGATAATTCCTGTCTGTCATTGGCTGTTAATCTGATACCGAATTTAAATGACCATTTAAATGCAGACTTGCCTGATAAGCAGCACAGTTCACAGAGAGCTAGTAACTATACATAAATGTCATACAAGGTTTAGGACACCATTAATAATAGTCTTTAGAGTGTTCTTCAAACTCATGCTTTCCATAAATTATAATCCAAAGGTTTGGGGTCAGTATGTTTTTTATTTTATTTTATTTTTAACTTTGAATACTCTTATTGAGAAATTATGCATTAATCAAAAGTGACAGAAAAGATATTTATAAGTTACAAAAGATTTCAAATAAATTATTTTGAACTTTATATTCAACAAAACATCCTGAGAATATGTATCATGCCCATGTCCACAGTAAAAAAAATAAAAATTGAATGGTAGTGTGTATATTTTAAGCTTATTGTGCCAGCAGACATGATTACTCACAATTTATTTATAATTTCATAATTCAGGCATAATATAGTTAAAATTTTTACCCTCTTAATAAAAGTTTTTTTTCCAACAACATTTTCATTACTACTTCTTTTATAATAATGCTACTGAAGTCAACTTAACAAAAAATGTTATATTCCAAAACGTTATTGTTATATTTAACGGCTACTCTGACATTCAAATCAATTCAAAAAGAATAAACTTGTGTTTTGTCTCATTTTTTATTTCCAAAATACTGTATGTCTATTTATGGTCTTAAAACTGTGTTGTAAATGACATTTCATGTTGGCATTGAAAACAAGAATAGAGAAATATGAAAAACCTCACTAGAAATCAAACTTCGTGATGAATGTGCTTTCGAAATCCTTGAGACAAACGGATTAAAGGCCTGATGCAAGCAATGCTTCTTATTTTCTTTCTTTATAACTGTGGCCTACCTGAAGGGCACTGTTATAGTCATTCAGCTCCACATAGAGAAGGCCACGGTTTATCAACACTTTCAGCTCAAGCCTTGTCTTACAGCCCAAGAGCAGCGTAATGCTGTAGTCTCTGAGAGAAGAGAAATAATGCAGAGGATGAGAACAACTATGCATTAAAATGCAAATGCAGAAGTGCAGTTGTTATGAAAAATCATCCTGCATTCCTATATGTTTCTGTATGTATGATCATGCATGCATTGCTGATTTGAAAAAGCGGATGCAAAGCGGGGAAATTAAAAAAAACGTCACCTGCTCATAATCCCGCAGCTCATGAAAACATACGTAACAGTTGTAGTAAGCAAATGAACAGGCTCTGTCCAATTGGATCGCCATTGTCAGATCCTCCTAGTAATTCTAATAATGACTTATTTTTAATGCTGTCTTTGGAGAAGTCTGTTTGGTGTTTTGCTGGTTTATTTCTGCCAGACAGAGCTTGACTAAGATACACCCTGCATGAGTCTCGGACTCACTGTGAACCTGTTCTCCCTCATCAGCGTCCTCCCGAGAAGAATGAGGTGTGGAGGAGAAGGACACATATCGACCGCTTCCTAGAGACAGGCGATGGCATTGGCATAGTTCCCCAGGAGCGTTTGGACGACAGCTTGCTGGACTGGTGATAAACCCAGAGCTGTGACGGAAAGGAGGAGAGGGTTACAGCTGGGTCTAGTTGTCGTTATGGCAACATAAACCACATTTTCCTTCTAGGTTTACTTCACCTTCATTTAGGCAAACAAAATTTAATGATGCTCATTAAAAGATGGGGAGAGATAAGAGCTGAGACATTTCAGTAACTGAAAGTATGCTTGCAATTTGCTGGAGAGTAAAATTAATTGTATGCGATGATAACCTGTTTTCATTACTGCTGCGTACCATATACAGAGGGTAGCCAGGTCACTTCCCTCGAAAAACTTTTCTCTATAGCAGACATCACCAATTAAAAACAATATAACCTGTTGTCGTGGACCTAAGTCAAGGTTCGATTTTTAAATTAAGACAAATGAGGGACAGAAGTAAATTCCTTTCAGCAGGTTGCACTGATTTTTTTTTTTTTAGATCATTTCAACTATCTATTTTCCTTTGTTGTTTATATATATATATATATATATATATATATATATATATATATATATATATATATTCATATACATATATATATTTTTTTTTTTTTCACTGGAATTTCAGGAAGACATTCTTAATTGACAGTAAGACCTATTGGACTAACTGAACTTCTAGCTTTCACTGTCTTGTGTCAAAATAAATATGGTGGTTCTCTGAATCTGGTACATAGAGGAAGCAGTTTAGGTTTTTATCTCGAAAAAGGGGGGAGCTGTAATGACCAGACTAGACACACAATTATTTGTCATATTTAACAAATAATCTTTAAAAAACCCACTCTGTGAGTTCCATGGACCATCTGCCAAAAGTGCAATATCACTCCGAGAGGGTTCATTTACCCGTGTTACCATCTGATAGGACTCAAAAGTATATGGAAAGATGCTAAGTGTAATGGAGCAGACCCTGTGAAAGACAGACACAGTTCTATAGATTGGACCTTTCCACCACATAAATTCATAGACAAACCTTTCTTTGAAATGACATACATATTGACATACATATTTCAGGACGTTGTGTCTATTATTCAATTGATACATTTACAATCATGTATCCTACAGTATGTAATCATATGTTATTTTATAGTGTTTTGCCTATATATTGAAAGTTGTATTATTACTTAATTAATCAAGATTACACATATGTATACATAAATATATAAATAAATGTATCAAAACATATTTATAACAATTAATATTAAATATGTCTAACATAACATTTTGCAAAATGTATATATATTTAAAACTATATATATATTTACTTAAAGATATATAATATATTAACTTATATTACATTAATTTATGCAAGTGAAATTGTAAGTGTGGTTGTTTAGAAAAGAAATAACACATCTCTTTAACAAGCAGCTTGATTTTAAGTATTATTTATTTCTGTAGCACAAACAGGTTTTGGGGTGTGTTATAGACCTTAGTCGGCTTAGATGCCATATCGAATTTAACACAAATGAAAACGAGGCTTTGAGGGATAGACTTAAGTCTTTACAATGGCTTGTGCTACGTAAAGGTCGTAAAACAAGTAATTTTCACAATTCACAACTCTCAAAACTGTTTTATGTAGTGTTTAAAGACATTTTTTCAGCTAAACAATCTTTTTTTTGTTAACAACAGTATAGTCTGTTGAATGCACTGCATTTCTATTCCTCAAACACTTGATGAAATATGGTGATACCTCGATTGAGATATATACACAATGGTATCAGTTTTATTTTAAATACATTGACAACACATTCCTTCATCTTTTTCTGAAGCACTCCAAATCATTCATATAACATTTGCTTACGTAGTAGTAGGCTCTGGGCTGGCATATGGGCTTTTACATAGGTGAGATCCTCCTTCAATGCATTACTGAACTTTTGATGGCCTCATAATGTCAGTCCATGTTCAGCAGACAGAGAAGTCCCAAACTGACGTGGGCAACAGCTGCAAAACTGCTGTGACTTAAGAGAGGTGCACACAGGAGAGATGATGACTCAGATTTCAATGATTTTAAATAATCTGCTCAGAGACTCTGTGTCACTTTTTACCAAAAATAGATTTTTTTTAAAGTAACTTTCAAAGAGTTTCAAGCTTCAATAAATGTATCCTCAACCAGTGGCGGCTCCAGACAATTTTGATTGGGGGGGCAATGGGGGGGTCCTGGTCTTTTCAAGGGGGGTCTCATGAAAACCAACAAAAAATACAGTGGACATGGCTAATAACTGCATATTTCTGCTACTAAACAACAAAAACACATTTGCAATGTAAACAAATGACAGGCTATATTTGCTATTCATATCCTTCACACTGCACTTTCATGTCAGGTATATTATGCATTTTTATTGACATTGATATTTTTACATTTATTTCCAGATAGATATTATTCAGTTTACAGGCTAAAGTGGTCTTGCTGTTGTAAACACTGTTGCTTTTGTAGAAAAAATATTTGCATCACATTTAAAATATAATTATATTTTAATTCATTTCTGAATTGTTTTTATTTTTATAATGATAATTCAGAGAATGAGAAAATCTGAATAAGCCTTACCAGTGTTGTGATGTGTACCTTACCAGTGTTGTGATGTGTACCTTACCAGTTTACCTCAAACAGCACGCTAGTGTTACTTCTACACTACAGCAAAGAGTATAGAAGTTACTTCTATACTCTTTGACTACACACTGCAATATAAACAACGTATCTGCATGTTCTCACATCACATCGTTCTTGTAAAATAATAATAAGTAAATAAACACCAAAATCACTTCGCTGAAAAAGGAAACAGCACTTACCAGCTGACACGATGTTGAAAATATCCTCTAGCAATTAAAAAATGCGCGTGCAGCATGAGGAATCTTCCCGGTTGGATGAGGTCATAGTCAGGTGAACGGTCATCATGTTGGTCATTTTAATTACGGCTAAATTATTATTAATAAATTGTACTAATATTATGATTGGGCGTGGGCAGGCATTCACAAAAGTTTATGTTATTACAAAAAAAAATTGAGGAAATTTTGCTTTGACAAAAGGGCACTTAAGGGGCAAAGGAGCAGGTGCTCAAGTGAACCGGTTCTTTCGGACAATTCGATCAAATAAACCAGCTGAAAAAAAAAAAAATGGTTCACCGGTTCTTTTGCGCTCGATGTAATGCCGTCATTGGCGATGATTGCCCTTCATTCAAGCCTTTGGTTTACCCGCGCTTATAACATTAGCACAGAATCAGTTCAGAATCAATCACCAAAAGAATCAGTTATGTTCAGATGTGCTCTGTGTCAGTCTGCTTCACGCTGAATCACGCATGCGCAGTTATCATCAGCTCATCGGTTCTCGAATCGGACGCGTCCGACAGAAACGGTTCTCGGTTCAGTGTATGAATAAATGTCGAAATAATTATTATTTATTATTGTTCTGCGTAGTTTGAAGAGAAACATTTTTGGATCTTTATCCCGAATATATATATTTTTTAATCAGGAAGAGGCTGGGGGGTCAAATGGGGGGTCAAGGCATTTTTTGGCAGGGTCTTGAGACCCCCCAAGACCCCCCCTGGAGCCGCCGGTGTCCTCAACTATGGCATTCTGCACTGGTGCAACAAAAGAAAATGAAGATCTGTTTGTCAGAGAGTGGAGGAGGCTGGGATATCACCTGTCAAGTTTGATCACAGCTTCAAAGGCAGCCATAGCCTGCTGCCAGTGCCGAAGCGTAATGTAGACCAGAGCATGATTTAAAAACGCGCTTAGTTTTTCTGCACTGTCATTGATTAGAACTATAACACACACACACATATACAGATAAATCACAGCTAATGAGAGGTGATGTGGCTTTGAAAGTTCTTGATTTTACTTCTCAGCACATGCATATGCTCTCTGAGGATCTCCAAGTACCACTTTCATTATCTGTGTCTGGCAACAATTTGCAGTGTAGGTTTGTAATACAGTTGCTCTGAGTGATGACGTGCACTGTGTGGCTTTACACAAAAGATCTAATTGATTTCTGATTTGATTTGACAAAAAAATAAAAATCGACAAAAACTTTCCAGCACATACAGCCCCCCCCCCAAAAAATAAGAATGACTGTTCAAATGATATATTTATCAGCTTTAATGCACTTCTAAAAATAACAAAGCAGTCAAACAAAGTTTTGTATTCAACAACTTATTCAAAATCTATTATTTAAAGGGTAAATAACATACACAGTTTCACCTAATCTTGTGTTAATCTTGAGTACCTATAGAGTAGTACTGCACCCTTTATATATCCAAAATGTCTTTATTTTTATCATATTTATAAAAGAAAAATACAGCTTTTCCGATTCTTTCCGGAAGCTCTTGCCGAGCTCCTGGAGGCATGCCATGGGCGGAGCTATAATACTGATGTTTCGTGTTGTTTCCATTAACATATATTTACTTATGTGCTGATTTACAACAAAATACAGAAATCTGATGCAGTTGTACTTACATGAATGGGGTCTTTTATCTGCATGTTTTAATAGCAGATGATGTGCAAATCCAGCGTCGACTTGAGCATTGATTATAAAACATTCGTCACTCAAATGACCAGAACACACAAACACACTTGATACACTCCGTTGCTGCCCCGGAAAAACAAACTGCATCCACTGTTCATGTAACGCTGGGTTCTTGGGGAAGCTGAACACGGTAAACTTTCCCTCGCATCCAAAAACGCACTTATTTGGGGGCATTCTTGAACAACTCCTATGCAGCGCTGCTGACGATTTTGAAGCGCATTGATGTGCGCGGTCTCGCTCTCCTCTGGTCAATGTGTGCGCGGATGCGCTTTTCCCAGAGAAATGCTCATATAAGGAGTTCCACTCTCGTCTACGTCATTAAATCCACTGGTTTTCCGAAAAAAAAAAACAGCCGAAACTTCTACCAACCCGGAAGTAAGATTTTCAGCACAGAAATTCTCAGTCATTCTTCTAAGTTATTTTTTTTAACTTTGGCCATGTTTAGCATGAGAATCCATCTCTTTAACACTGTGAACAACTCTGAATACGTGAAACACCATTGTATCCCCTCTTTAACTTAAAATCTGCAAAATCAGGATTCATAATCATTCATACATATGAAAAACGGAGAGAACTGAACAAACAGTTGGTACCTGGCTCAAAGGAAGATAGAAATCATGTATTTGTGGCAATTTTTCTGGCGATTAAGGGCTAAAACAAGACATCTTCACCTTACAAATGATTGCAGAAAGCCAAAATGTATTTTGTGTGAAAGTGTGACATGAAACGAGTGTTTTATTTCATTCAGCAAATATGATGCAGGGCAAGTGTAATTTATTCACATTAAATGCAAAGTGCTGCTGATATGTGGAACTTGCATCAACCCTGACAACGGGTGACTGGTTTGTTGCAGTATTTATTTTGCTTCAAACACTGCAAAATATTGTGCTGATAAAGACACATGCCTTTGGTGTGAGAGACCTGGGATCGAATCTACTGTGAGACACCAATGTGTCCCTGAGTAAGACACTTAACCCCTAGTTGCTCCAGAGGCGTGCGACCTCTATATAGCAATTGCAAGTCGCTTTGGATAAAAGCGTCAGCTAAATGAATAAACGTAAATAAATTAACTTAAAGTGCATTTTCTGCCAAGCATTTCCTGCATGGTACAATGTTGCAAAACTAGGCTTAGTGCCAAAGCTCTACTCATGCCTACACTCCTGTTACACCGCATCATTGTGCTTAGGTGGCCAGTGTGAAACACTTTACTGATGAAGCTGTTCAGTTTGCAGTAGACAACGCTGACAAAAATATTCCTCCAATCTTCAGAGATCAAAGGAGCAGATTACAGCTGCCAGAATCATATAAGATAAGACTTGATGGCTCTTATTGGTCTGCTGGCTGAGTAGTGATATTATAAACATATGACCTGATTTAACAGATGCAGCTGCCTGCCATGGGATGTTATGAGAGTGGCCCCATTGATAGTGCATAATTATGTGCGAAATGACTTTCTTCAAAGATGTAGATCAAAGTCATGGAGACATATTATGAGAATATGGATTTCCCTCCCCAGACCATTTATGAAATCAAAGCTAAAAAAAAAAAAAGGGTCATTCAGAAATCTGCATGTAGTATATGACATCACAATTAAAGGGGTCCTATTATGCTTTTTCCCCTCTTCAGCTTTAGTTAGTCTGTAATGTTGCTATTCGAGCATAAAAAAAGTTACTCTGGCAAAGTAACAAAGTTCAAAGTTCAGTTCAAAGGGAGATATTTTATCTAACAGAAATCACTCTTTAAAAACTACAACGAGTGACTCGTTTGGACTACAACGCAGCTTTTCCAGGATTTGTGATATCACAAATATTGACGAATGGGATGATGAGACCTGATTGAGCAACACTAGAGCAAAAAACAAGTGATATCACTATTTCAGAGACAGGCTAGCTCTCCCAAGGCAGATGAACTTATAGTGGCTACAATCATCCAGGTTTAAATTGCACTCAAATTGATTTGATATTGATGCAATATTTACACTGAAGCTCACAGCAGCTTCAGTCATGGTAAGGAGAATGACATTTCCCAAGCAGGCAATGGTGCCATTCACAACACACACTGACCCAGCTAACCAATCACAGCACATTTTGTATTTCAGAAGGCGGGCCTTCATTTGATGCAGGAACTATTCAAGCTGTTCAGAATGGGGAGAGAGGTGTTGTAATAATGTAAAATATGTGAAAAAATAATGTGTTTTTCGGACAAACTAGTATGAGAGCATGTTCTAGTACACCCCAAAACAAAATCAAGACTTTGTAAAAGAGCATAATAGGACCTCTTTAATAGCTGACTGCTAATATCTGGACATTATCTGCTTTGTCTCAGATGTTTCTCCTAGAAGTCCTTAAGAAAAAAAACGACTGTCATACATTGATTATATTGAAGCTTGTTTCTGCCACAGGATGATAATAATAATAAAAGAGATAAGAGGTAATCGTAACTTTTTACCTCACAACTCTGAATTTATATCTCACAATATTTTTCTTCTTCTTGCAATTCTGAATCTATATAATTACGAGATGTTAACTCGTAATACTGAAATACAAGCAGAAACAGGCTACGGAGATCTCTCTCAGGAGGAATAAAACTGAGAAGCAGATGCAGTTCCATTGATGTTTATAAGAAGATGTGCGATATGAAAGACGTTAAGAGATCTTGTGTCAGGTTTTTTCTTTCCTTTGGGCTTCCTGAAGAAATCTTATGAAAAACACTCATGTGTAACTTTTGAATTGATTGTTGAACAATCGTGACTGGACCATCTGTCTAATCATCCAGCTTTCCAACAGAAAGTGTCAGACCTCAACATATTACTTAAAATCTCCCATGGGCATCAGTCTTCCTCAAGCCCCTCAAAATGTTAGCAAAGTACTGTATCTTTATATTCAGAAATTTGAAAATTACACGTTTTCTTGTCTAATATCAAACGTGCGTGTTACCAGATGTCCTGAGACCCCTTAAGGCCATATGAGGCATTATCTCCCTCAGCAGACACCCTCTGTGGTAAAACGCCACCAGCTACTGGGAGATCCAAGTGCACAGCCAGAGAAAAGTCCTCGATAGACATCTCAAACTAACCACCTTGGAATAGATCCTTCCTTTGTATGTCCTGCCTAAGTGGAAAAACTATAATTAGATTTACACATCAGCGCAGATGTAATGTATTTATATTTAGTGGAAATCAAACACTAAGCATGCTGAATGAGATTCATAATAAAAATTCATAATAATCCTGACCTGGCTGCAGCATTCCCAGGTTCTTGTTTTAGCAGTAAGGTGAAGTCTTCCAGCGCCTGCATCCATTCGGAGCTGTTGAAGTGCTGTATTACATCGATCCTTGAGTTGATGGTGAAAGTCTAGGGGGTCAAAAAAGATTTATGTTTTAAATCTTCCATGTTCCATATAAATTGTAATCACTGAGGGAATGATTAAGTGTTGTATAATCAGTTGTATAATCAGCATTATCAGCACTCATTTGTGAACTCAAACAGATCTCAGATTTATATTTAGAGAGCATGATGTGCCTGCCAACTGTGTTCTGCTCAAATAAGCTTGGAAAAACTGACTAATTATGTCCAATAAACTAAATACCAGCTAAATATAGTGGTTAAAGTGTGCAAAAATAACACCTGGCAAACACTAATTCAGAAAGCCCATGCTTGCAATACAAAAAAAAAGCACAGATTCCATTCAAACGGACCATTAAGTGTCTCGTTTTTGCTGCAGTGCTTTTAAGAAACATCCCCTTCACATATGAAAAGACAAACTGCCCTTTGCAGTTCTCTCATCTAGGATGATTTCGACTCGCCCAACAGCCTCTTTGCAATGCATGTATAAAAACATCATGCTGAAATGTGCTGCATAAACGGGAAATATCAGACTGCAGAAATGATATTCAGGTGCTACACACAGCAAGGAACAATTTTGCACATTAAACTCTTTTTAATTGATGGGTTTTTGTTAAATGTGAGCCAAAATCATCACAATTAAAAGAACCAAAGACTTAAACTACTTCAGTCTGTGTGCATTGAATTTATTTAATACACGAGTTTCACATGAGTTGAATTAGTGAAATAAATGAACTTTTCCATGACATTCTAATTTATTGAAAAACACCTAAATATATATATATATATATATATATATATATATATATATATATATATATGTGTGTGTGTGTGTGTGTGTGTGTGTGTGTGTGTGTGTGTGTGTGTGTGTGTGTGTGTGTGTGTGTACCTGTTTCTTATAAACTGATTCTTACTTTCCTTAAATGGAGGAAGCTTAGTATTATGAATGCTGCAGTATGTCTATATTAGCACATCAAACTTTTTTATTTCAGAATATGACAGTCTTGTTTGGTTATGTGACCTTTAACCTTTCAGGTTCTGCTTTGTCCAATACAGAGGTCAGATAGCATACACTAGCATTGCATCAATGTCTTGTCTCCCTGCTGTCTGGTTATGTAAGTGGACTCATGCACACACCTGCATGCTTCTTGTTGTTCTTGACGATGACGTTTAGATCGTCCAGAGCTCTATCAGGGTCATTTCTCAGCAGGTAGATGCAGTGTCTGTGCCAGTAGGCATCCAGTAAATGAGGCTCCAGGGAGATGGCCTTTAAAAATAGAAAAACAACAGATCGATCATTAGTACACGATAAACTAAGCAGAAAATCAGGTCACATCTGTAGAACATTCTGTTTTGGTTTGTTTGGATAATGATTTCTGAAATTAACCATTTTGCAATGAGCCAACACTGAAAAATCTTATGAGCAGTAGTATAAGTTAAGCTTACCTTAACATGCATCACTAATAAAAGACAAGAAAATAAGGCTTACAGCATCGAGATCTTCAAGGGCCTGGTTAAGACGGCCAAGTTTGATGAAAGTGCTCCACGACGACACCTGTCGAAGGCACTGTGGTTTCTACATTCAGTCAAAGTTTGGGTCAGCTTGGCCACTTCGTGGTCTAAATCAGCTGCATTGATACCTTCATCCAAAACCAGTCTGTTCAGATCCTGGATCTCGTCCTGTGGAAGCTGGTTCTCCTCCAGACCATCAGGGAAAGAGCCTACACTCTGGACATTTTCCAGAGGGAGAAAGACCTCATCAAACCAGGCGTCCAATATGTCTGTTCTCCCAGCACGATCTGTGGCAAAGGTCTCAAAACCTAGGATCATGGGCAGACTGTGGCAGAAGAGTGAAAATTGTCTTTTGGAGGTTTTGGACTCCTATGGTAACTGACACAGAGACACACTCCTTTTGGAGAATAAAAGGATAGATAAACACATTATTAATGCAAACATCACAACAGACTTCAAGAAGGATGATGTTCAAAACGGTTACTTTTAGAATACTAATGGGACATAAATATTCATTTTAGAATATATACAATTATCATATGTCATAAATTGCTGTAAAAGTCTATTTTATATCATTGGTTTACATTCAATTTCATGTTTTAGTGCTGTTTTGGAATTCTTAAACCTTGTGAGTGTCCGTGATGGCTCTTTCAGTATTTTCTAAATGTAAGCCATCATGACAGAGTGTTTTTCCTCTTTTCTTGCCCCATGCATTTGAAACAGGACAACCTTGCCCTCTCTTTGCCTTTGTTCCTCCTGTGGTTTGGGACCTGGCAGGGCTGCTCTGACAAGTTGTGCTCGGTGTGAACCACCTGAGGCTTTGTTTGTTTGGCATTGGATGGGGATTCTCTGGCCAGAGCTACACAGACTGAGTTCTGCTGCTGCTGCTGTCACCGCACATGCTCCAGCTCCTGGGAAAGGCTGGTGAAGTCGGACTGTGGTGGGGCTCAAGATCTGGGGTTAAGTGAGGGGCAGAGCAAGGCTGTCTGGCCTGAAACCCAGAGGGGAGACAGGATATTACAAGAAGTGAAAGTCTGGTTGCAAAGCAGTAGAGCAATTTGCATCCAAGTGTTACATTAAAAAAAGACTGAATTGTTTTAAGTACTTGAATATGCACAGAATGAAAACTAGAAAAAAGATCTATTAGTAGTTGAAACTGGAATTTGCAGAGGTGTAGGAAGGATTTAAAAATGAGAAAACTTTAAGCCACTGGTAGTTGGTGATTAACAAAGAGTGGTTTGGAAGAACATAAGCAATAAAAATAAAAATAAAAAAAACACTATCCAGAGGAATAGAAAGGAGCACAGTTGTTAGCTTACTAACAGTATAGCTTTATATAAGAGATGAGGTTAACTCATAAAAAGTACTATGAATTCACGAAATAATTCTCCAACATCAAAACTAGAATAGATTTTCAACCTGTTCTGTTGAGATGAACCCAGAGGGAGTTAGTGAGGCTGTTTTGCAGTCTGCCACAGACTTACATTTAATAGGCAAGACATTTTCCTGGGGACAAGGCCAAGTTTTTAGAGAATGTCCAACACAATGTTATTCAGAAAAATGTCTTGAGAATTCACTGGAGTTAGTGACTTGAATGCAAACTAACAATTCTTTCTTTTCCTATTTTCTACCATTCTTGTATGTACTGTATGCACAAATATGAAAAGTTGGCACAGCAGTGTTCTGCATTGTGACATTCTATAGAACCTCAAAACTAATGTAAATAGTTTTCTAAATCTTGTATAAAATCTATGCAGGCAAAGCCTAAATATTCTGGATGTACTGTAGAAACTACATGGAATAGATCATATATTAGAAGTTAATTACTATTGTTAAAACAGTTTGGGAACTTCACCAAGGCTGCAGTAAAAATAATATTGGGAAAAATTATTACAGTTATTTAAAATATCTGTTTTCTAACTGAATATATTTGAAAATGTAATTTATTCCTGCGATGCAGAGCTGGATTTTCAGCTCTGCATATATATATATATATATATATATATATATATATATATATATATATATATATATATATATATATATATATATATATATATATATATATATATAAAATTTATATATATATATATATATATATATATATATATATATTCATCAATTTCATTGTCAATTTTGATCAATTTATTTAGCATTAATTATTTAGCATCTGTGCTAAATAAAGTATTAAAACATCATACTGACCATAAGGTTTTGAACAGTAGTGTATAAAATTAGAAACATTATAACAATATATATATTTATTACAGAATAATTCAGAATAATATGTTTGTAAATTGTTTCATTGTTATGCCATTTTGTCAATTACAAAAAAATAAGTATTACACAAAAATAAAAAAGTAACATATTTTCATGTTTTAAAGAAACCAGGTTTTCCAAATGTGTTTTCCAAAACTTCCACTTTAGACTATGCTAATTAAGGTTAATTAAATAAACAAACCTCAGAAGCAGTTCTGTGTCCTTCACATGGCTAACTGACTCCACCACATTGAGCAGCTCATCCAACAGATTCTCTTTCCACAGATCTGCCAGTTTTATCCAAGAATAAAAAAATAATAATAAAAATGTAAGATAGAGCACTGACTTTATGGCATACAAGAGTATAACACTAAAACAACATTTCACTTCAATTATTTTTCTGATCAGAAGGTAACATGAGGAATTTAATAATCCCAGCATAAGCAAACTCAAAGGTAATATCCTTGAGATAATAGCTATGATTTATGTGAACTGCATGTATTAATATTCAAGCTAAACAATATATATATATATATATTTTAAACTCTTGACAAGATCATCCTCAAGTGCTTCACCCAATTTCTCTTCTCTTATGCACTTACAAGATAATTACATTCAAAGCAAGATAATAACAGAGAGAAAGCATGTACCAGACACAGAGCTGCTCTGGGCTCTTCTACGAATGCAGAAGTCTACAGCAGGAACACAGGACGCTGATGGGAGGAGGCATGCTATGATTTCTGCTGCAAAAAGGTGCTGTTAAAAGTCCCAGCACTGAAAAGGAAGCACATGTCCATCTGTTAATGGTGCCGCTGTACCTGGTATTTGGAGAAAAGTGTGTCTTTCATAACAAAGGGGGCACAGATGAATTTAGAAGGTGCTGGGTTTTAAGAACATTCTGAGCTCACTGGGACACAATGTTGCCTATGAGAAATAAAGAAATACAATAAATGGAAGTTGGAAAGAATTGTTCAATCAATCAAAAATCTAATAAAAGAATTCAAGTGATAATAAGAGGGCTTAATGTGAAATTTATGCAACAGTCCACATTTAATAACCCAGGGTCTTGAACAATAAGAAATATACAAATCTTTAATTTATCCGTTAATTCTAACAGGAAAATAATGCGTGTCTAATGCCATCTAGTGACAGGACACTGTAAGTACACAGGACATTTTGGGTATAATTTGATCTAATTAGGTTCTACTATGATTTAATTAACCTAAACAAATGTTTAAAATTGTATTATAGTTTTACATATAAATCTATGCAAGAAATTTTACAGACTTATTTTTTTTATTAAATCATTTTGCATGTACTTCCTTAAATCCATAGCCTTAATGGTTTTATTTCAACACATCTAGTTGTCAGTGTCACGCATTAGTCACTTTGCTGATAGCCACCTATGGTGAGTCATAAAATAATTAAATAAAATAATTTTTTACAGCACATCCACACATCCTAATCCTTGGTCTTTCCATGTAATACTCTGCCATTCTCTGCCAGTCCTCCAGAGCATCTGACATCTGTTTAGGCATGTGGGAAACACAGTCTGTCTGGGCTGAAAACCCAGTAGAATCAACAGAAACACTTTCACACAGCAGCCAACAATGAGTAATACAATTATTATTAAAAAAACATATTAATGATCTTGAAATGCCATATTTGAATTCATAATTAATGAGTTTTAATGAAAATGATTCTAAAAGATATCGCAAGAGCCGAGCTGTGGATTATACCTCTGCTTGTCAGGATGAGATTTATGTCCAAGTGCTGTCCTCTGCTGGTTAAACTGTGCTGTTGCACTGGTCAGGTTTTGAGTGTGGCAGACTCTAAGTGTAAGTGACGTGATATACAGCCAAGTGTGGTGACCCATACTCAGAATTCGTGCTCTGCATTTAACCCATTAAAGTGCAAACACACAGCAGTGAACACACACACACACACACACACCGTGAAAACAGACCCTGGAGCAGTGGACAGCCATTTATGCCAAATGCTGCGGCACCCGGGGGGAGCAGTTGGGGGTTCGGTGCCTTGCTCAATGGCACCTGAGTCGTTTTATTGCCAGCCTGACACTCGAACCCACAACCTTAGGGTTAGGAGTTCAAAATCTCTGACCATTAGGCACAACTTCTAGAAGCAAGCTGTAACTCAACAGGCATGACTTGACTAGAAGGGTGGGTACACAAATAAACAAAAACAAAAAACCCAAAAGATCATGCTTTACTACCATTTTTTGTCAGTTAATTTCTTGTTTAATGCCATTACACCAGTCTTTATGGTCACAATGATCCTTCAGAAAAATCTGGTGTTAAAATTTGGTGCTCAAAAAAGCATTTCTTATTATATAAGCAGTATATCGTGGTATTATGCTTGATGGTTGATGACAGAAATGGTAGAAATGGAAGAAAACAAGACAGAGAAACATTATATGGCGTCTTGGGGCTTCTGTATCAAAATGTCAAATGCAAAATTAAATTAGTGGTCTCATAATGCTTGCTAGCTTAGCCTCAGTGTGATCAGTGCTTACAAGGTTCACATGTGTATCTAAAGGCCTGAAATTTTGTACTGTGATCCAATATAAATAAATAAATATTAATAATAGAAATAAATTTATCATTCAATCTGGTATTAGAGTCTCACAGGAACATTTCTTGGACCTTAAACATAATCCGTTTTAGGTGCCAACTCAATGTGATATAGGCCCTATGTTTTGCCATAAAAAAAGATGAGTCCGTCTGTTTGCACAGATCGTCTCTTCCATAACTTCACACCACTGTTTGAACTGTAGACAGTGGGAGAAACGGCCTAAGATCTGACTCTGTGTGTGGGCCCTTTGTGTTCCTCAAGCTGCAGACAGGCAGGAGAGGCCCTCTGCCACACACGTCCCCACGGCTCCACTGACAGCACCGATTTATTGCATACGTTTCATTCACTCTACCCTGTGACAGACTAGATTTATCACCTCGCTCTGGCACGGTTAAGCCTCATCGAAAGACCTGGAAGGTCACGCTGAAGTCACTGGCCATTCCTGGACTGAAAAGAAACATTCCTGAACCGTAAGGAGGAATCTTCAACTTGTCCCGCCATCCTTTGGCCCCATAGCCAGGCATCGCTCATATAAACCCTCTCAGCCGCGTCCAACAGAAACCTTTCAGTGACCCTCATGACTGGGAAAAGCTAGTAATTAAAAGGCTCTTTTTTGAGAGTGAGGGAGTGTCACAGGTAGTAAATCTTGCGTTATCAGCTCTCAGGTGAGTGCTGCAGAGGTCGGGAGGAGGGATGCGTGGGCGCGCTGGCTCCAGACAGACCCGCAGCACAGATGAGTGAAGTAAGTGACGGGCAATTACTCGCTGTGTTACTGCTCCCTAAATAGGGCTGATGACAGCTTTGGACGCTCTTCTCAGGTAGCGTGAAACTAGATGATCATTTGCACCCAAGGCCACCCTCTGCGCCCTTCCGCCAGCAATGCTTTGAGAGATTGACATGCTGATAGCAAGTGGAACATCCCAATATTTCAACACATAGATTAGACCGTAGTGTCATAATGCATAAAATCAAGTATACAGCTGCCTCAAAAGTATTTGAATATTGACGACTCACTTAAAAATGCCTGAATGTCATTGCATTAGATGCAAGACATCAAACCTACTTCTAGTTTAACCAAAAGATCCCTTTCTGAAAAAGTGTGCTTAATAAACTTTTGTCATGCTTAAAAGATGTAGACGTATTTTGATGTGTTGACTAACATACTGAAACTCATGTTAAGTACTTGATTGTTATTTTAGCTGTGGTGTGTTAATCAATATTAAACTTAAAATATGTGTACTAAATAGCAATTTCATCACTACAAATGTGTAATTACAAATATACTGTAATACCTGGCATACAGTTACCACAAAGTATATTCTTTTGAAGTATATTATTTCTGTAATAAGTATTATTAGTTTTTAATTATGCTAAAGTATACTTCTTCACAAGGGATAGCATCACTTTTACAAAAAGTTTGTTAGGTATAAAATACACTATAGATCAAAAAAGTATTTAGACCTGTGGAACACCTGTGTAAACTGCCTTCATACATTCAATAAAAATTACCCAAAAAACCATTTGATTAAATATGATTTATCAAAAAAGACAACAAAATCATACTGAGAAAAAATCCTGCTCCACTTGAGCCCAGGTGAAACCTGCTTTGATCATTTTCTATTTAATACAATGAAAGACATACTATTTCTATCCAAATTAATATTTAATACTAAAGCCCCGAGCATCAAAAAGTTATTTGGTTGCACAACTTTCAACAATTTAGATAACAGTTATTGTTTATCTGGGATAAGAGATCCTTGACTCCTCCACCAACAGAATCCTTCTGTAAAACTGACTCACCATCTTGTACACACCAGATGACACAGGTGGACGGCACACTGGTCTTGGGGAACATTTCTCTTGTAGTACTGAGAGGTGTCTCTTTGAGTTGGCCCCTGAAGAAAAATACACATGAGCATTCCTCTAAGTAGTTAATTTATGCTCTGAGTAGCATTCCAAGACTATGACTTTACCCAAAATGTACTAACAGGAAATGTTAAATGGCAATGAGACTCAATAGAGTGTACCATCACCATAAGCTCAACAGGGTTTGAAAAGGTAATATTGCACAGTATATTTACATTGACATGTTGCACTAGCAGTGGCTCTACAAAGTATTTGGACACTTAAGCCACATTTAAATGTCACTGCATTAGATACAAAATATCAAACCAAGCAGCATTTATTTAAAAGGAAGATAACACATCTACTGTATCAAGTAAAACATTTCACACACACACACACAAACACACACAAAATATGTTTTATGATTTACATGATAAAATACTACATTTATTGTTCAACTTGAACACTAATATAATGAAAAAAGCTCATGATTCAGTTCAATTCAATTCAATTGTATTTGTATAGCGCTTTTTATATCATATTTTTATAATATTTAGAATTTGGAAGAGTTTGTTTGGAGATTTAAGTTAAAAATAATATATAAATAAAGCTAACATCATCAGAACAACTATGTAACTTCTCTTTCCATATAAAATAAAATAAAATAAAAATAAAATAAAACAATACACTACTAAAGTAATAAAATAAAACAATTAAAATAAAAAAAAATAAACAGCTAACCTCATCATCAGAGCTGTAGCTGTGTCCTTCTCTTTCTACATAAAATAAAAACATAAAATGAACAAAAATAATAAAATATTACACTATAGGCAAATTAAAAATAGAACAAAATACAATAAAATAATACAGAACAAACACCTAACCTCATCATCAGAGTTGCAGCTCTGTCCAACTTTCAAATAAATAAATATATATATATATATATATATATATATATATATATATATATATATATATATATATATATATATATATATGAAAATAGAAGTTGGACACATCTGTTGCTCAAATGATATAACTGAATCATAACTGATTACTATATATATATATATATATATATATATATATATATATATATATATATATATATATATATATATATATATATATATATATATATACATACATATACATATATATATATACATATATACATATATATATACATATATACATATATATATATATATATATATATATATATATATATATATATATATATATATTAAATTAAATTAAATTACATTAAATTAAATTAAATTAAATTAAATTAATGCATTTAGAAGACGCTTTTATCCAATTCTTTTTCAGATAAAGTTGCACCACTATCATCCTTTGTGTGCCCACTTTCCTCACTGTGTCTCTGCCAAGGTCTCATTTGTCGCCCTCTGCTGGTCAATCTCTTTTGGCAGCTTGAGCAGCTCCAGGGTTGAATCGACGCTTTGGATAGTACCGGAGGTTTTCTTCTCTTCACCTGAAACCTGCTGAGCAAGTGTGCAAGGTTTGTAAGATCCACCTGCTGATAAAGGACTCTCTGATCGGGGCTTAGCAGGAGGTTGCGGTCTTTGGGACCAGGATACTGCTTTGGTGGTCCCTGCAAGAGAGGCTATGACGAGCTTTCTGAAAATCCAATGCCTGGCTTTAAGTTTTGGAAGAGCCATTGTGTTCACTGATTTGTCTACGGAGGAAATGTTTGGGCTTGTGCTCTGACCCCGGCTCATTTTGTTAGTCTTTGTTGAGACATGGATTTAGGGGGCTGTTTGCAGAGGAGAGGAAAGTGAAAGTCTATTTGAGACCCAACACAGCTGGGTTTTGTCAGGATGCGAGGGAAATCTGTGATGACAGGGCTCACCTGGCAAGGTAAGAAAGAAGTCTTCTTCTGTTCTGATTGGTTACATGAAGGTGCTTCATATATTGGAAATCCTAGAAATGAAAAGTAGGATGGACGTTTAGGAAAAACAAAAACAATAAATCATATTAAATGTTTTTTAAACCAAAAATGTCTATTAATATAGACATTTATATTTATATAATATGGGGGAAACACACTTTTTGCTTCATTTCTGAAAATATCTGCTTAAAGTAATTTTTACATTTGTCTTATAAAAATAATCAGCTTAAGTTACATGTCTTAGTTCAGTTCTATCAATTGAATTTTGCAATGTTGAATAATTAAATAATCATTATACCTTATATTTGAGCTACTTATAAAGACAATTTTTTGTAAAATAAATAAATAAATAAAATAACAGCTCAATGCTATAAACGATGTATAGCTAGTTAGCCAGCTAGCTTGCTCGCTCAACAAGTTGTTTTTTATCATGCCGTGACAGAATCTTAACGAAACATTTAAAAGCATCTTCGCTTTTCATTAATGTATTCCCACCTTGATATTTCACTTTTAAATAAAATTGTAACGTTGCCGTCTGAAAAATCTTTTCTAGCGTTACCTACAATTATTTACCTCAGAAACTCAAACAGTGAAACCTAGTGTCTCCTAGCAACCGGTTGCGAGTGAAAATCTGCACATGGATCATAATCCCAATGTTAATGATTGCTATTTTTTTTTTTTTTATGCATAGCCTATTTATTTACGCATCTGTATCCGGCTGACTTCAACCAATCAAATGTTCAGATCTGCTAAAAAAAAAAAAGAAAAAAAAAAAAAAAGAGTGAATCGTGAGCTTTAGTACAAACATTCACTTCCATGCACACACATCTTTAAAAAAAAGAGAAAAGAAAATGAATGAAATGTACATAGACTAATAAAAGTTTTAATTAAAATGAAAATGGTTTTACATTCAAAAAAGTACTTTTTATTTTCTGTCTAAATAAAACCATATTTGTAATGATCTGAAGAACATATAGCCTATACCTTTGAGCTATATAAATAAATATTAACCAGTTTTTATTTATTTTATAAATCAAACAATCCAATCATGATTCTCTCTCTGTCTCTCTCTCTCGCTCTCTCACTCAGTCTCTCTCTCTCTCTGTCTCTCGTGGGGGCTTTGACATGGTCTAATGTTCTTTGCTTCAAGGGCCATTTCATTCCGTCCTGTGAGGAATCGATCTGTGCTCTAATGGTGTGAGAGATCACTGGAGATAATCCGCTGTAAGTGGGTGATCAGTGCTGTCATTCGCTCATTAGCAGGTGTACAGTGGGACATCTGACCTCTTGTTTATCTGAGCAATAAAAGGAGGGAGATGCTGGGGTTTCCAGGTTTCCACTCACTACCAAAATGAATAGCTTCCACAGTTATTAGACTTTTAAACAAGTTATTAAGAATATTTTATTTGCTATTCTGTGAAGTTTGCTCAGTTATTGTAACACGTTAAAATACACTGAAACCCCTTGCATGATCTGTAGCCTATCTGTATTACATTTTAAATATTACGTTTTAATTATTACATTTTAATTATTTGTATTAAATTATTTAAACAGTCCTAGTAAAAAAATGTGCATACATTATAAATTTAGCTACTTGAAAAAGCATCCATGTAGGCTATTATTTTGGTAAAATTTTATAATACCTCTACTCATATCTAGGCCTATATTATAAAATAAAAATGTACTCTAGGCCCAGTAAGAAATCTTATGATTCATATATATTTTGCATGAAGATGTTAGTATTATATAACGTTTTCTAAATGCATATTAATGAAGGATATTAAAAAGTATTATAAAGGCATTATGTATGCCAGTTAGACAAATATTAAATATTACCATATTACATTAACATAGGTACATTGTAATATATTGTAAGTACACGTGTTTTAAAATGAAAATATCTAACATTCTAATGTTAAATATTTAATTCCTTAATTAAAATAATTATAAAGTCCGACAGTTATTTTGCAGAAAATTTTGCAGTTATATTTATACAATATGCCAAAAATATTTAGATTTTTCGTATATGCAATATCATGGAACATAATGAGTTTATTCCAGTAGTATGGTATTGTGCAATAAAACACACGGGCATTCCTGTTTAAAAACAACAGAGAAGACGTGTTCCTGGAAGAAGGAGAGAGATCCAGACAAATGCGAGAGTGGGCTGTACCGGTGTTCTACGTAACAGACAGGGGAAGATCTCCAGTTCAGTCTCAACATTTCCTCATTTTACCCAAACCCGCGCACACCATCCCACCAGTGACTGCGCGCGGGGCTAGGACGCACACACACACACTCACACACACACGCTGTGAGTCTGCGAACTGCATGTGCACGAGCTGCGGATTTTGACTATAATGTTGGGCGCAGTGAAAATGGAAGGACACGAAACTCCAGACTGGAGCAGCTACTATAATGATGCACAAGAGGTGAGCGACGATTATTACTGTCACACTGAGCTGCTGGAATAGTCAGAAAGTTTGTAGCTGCATGCACGTGAATGAATGCATCAACAGATTGAAACCGAGGCTTACGGTGCAAACCACTTTTTAAAAGACTAAAGAATTAAATATATAAAAAAATCCACTGAATTGACGTCTGTAGCTAAGAAAACATAAGCCATTGATCAACCCACTTGGTGGCAGTAGTGATGCCATTACAAGTGGGTCACAATAGTCTGATATTGGAAGAGTTTAGCCAATATAATGGTCTTTCGAAATAGTATAAACTATAAAAACGATTAGCTGACTAAACTGTTTTTTATTAAATTTATTATAGATTATGGATATATTGCACAAACATGTATACAAGATTCGATTTTGTCTCGTTTGAGCGAAATTGCATTATTAGGCTAATTAACTTAAATTCTGTAAAACGAAGCTAGGTCTACATAAAACAAAATACGTCGCGTGCATCGATTGCACATTTAATATTTCGTTATTTAAAAAACAGCAAAATAAAAACATTACTTTTTACATCTAGATTAAAAATAAAAATATTCTCTATTATTTATATATTTTAATGTTCTGAAATTACTGTATTTGTATCATACCTAATTAAATCTGTTAACTCCGTTACTATATTTAAATAACGAATACTTTTTTTAATCGGTAAATTACATGATTGTCGCTGAGAAAAGATGCAAAATTGCATTCTATACGAATAAAAGTGCTGAATATAGGCTATTACAGTACTAAAGGCCACGATTTCTTTATTTCAGGTCTATTCTCCCATGACGAACAGCAGCATGAACGCTGGACTGAGCTCTATGAATATGAACAGTTACATGGGCATGTCCACAAGTGGGAATATGACTTCCAGTTCTTTTAACATGTCCTACGCGAACCCAGCGCTGAGCGCGGGACTGAGTCCGGGCACCATGTCCGGGATGCCTCCGGGTGCCACCGGCGCCATGAACGGAATGAGCGGCGGGGTGTCGACCATGGGTACCGCGCTCAGCCCGTCCAACCTGAACGCCATGACGGCTCAGCACAGCTCCATGAACGCGCTGAACCCGTACTCCAGCATGAGCCCCACCATGAGCTCCATGACATACGCGCAGCCCAACCTGAACCGGGCCAGAGACAACAAGACTTTCAGGAGAAGTTACCCGCACGCCAAGCCGCCCTACTCCTACATCTCCCTCATCACAATGGCTATCCAGCAGGTACCCAGCAAAATGCTTACCTTAAGTGAGATTTACCAGTGGATAATGGACCTGTTCCCATACTACCGTCAGAACCAGCAGAGATGGCAGAACTCCATCAGGCACTCGTTGTCTTTCAACGACTGCTTCGTCAAAGTGTCCCGGTCGCCCGACAAACCGGGAAAAGGCTCCTACTGGACTCTGCACCCTGATTCTGGGAATATGTTTGAGAATGGCTGTTACCTGCGAAGACAGAAGCGCTTTAAATGCGAAAAAAAGTTGACGGACGGAAAAAGGTCAGATGGAAAGCGAGAGCAGTCGAGCGGCTCGGGCTCGCCGGCCAGCGACAGCACCAGCAGCAAACCTGGCCACATGGACTCGAGCTCCATAACCTCCTCGAACCAGTCGTCCAGTCCTCCCAGTTTGGACCACAGGAGCGCTAGCACCGCCAGATCTGAACTGAAGAGCACCGGCCCACAGGTGCACACCGTGTCCACGTCCCTATCCTCGCTGCACACAATGGCCCACGAACCCCAGCTGCACCTCAAAGGAGACCCCCATTACTCCTTCAACCACCCGTTTTCCATCAATAATTTAATGTCTTCTTCAGAGCAACAGCATAAACTGGAATTGAAAGCATATGAACAAGCGTTGCAATATTCCTCCTATGGCTCAGGGATGTCTTCCAGTTTGCCCATGTCCGGAAGAGCCAGCATGGACCCTTCGGCTTTAGAGGCCTCTTACTATCAAGGTGTGTATTCCAGGCCTGTTCTTAATACATCTTAGTCAGTTGGCGAAGACTAAAACTTTATTTTATTTTTTGCATGCACTTGGTGCAAAAGAACTGTTACTTTAAAATATAACAAAATGTGTATGTGTATATTAAAAAAATGTAAAGTGTTCCCAATGATTGTATATCCCAGTTGTAAATCATTGCTAGTGTATTTAAATCATTTTGAGCTTGTAAAATACTTGTTGTGATCCCCAAACCTGTAGTCCCCCTTTGTGTTACAAGGTGCACGAATGAAGGTCAACTTTGGTCTTGTTGCTGGTATAAAGGCGATGCCCCTGTCTGTTGCAGATGTATCTGAATGTTGTCATTTTACACATTATTTGGGGGGTTTACTTACTTACCTCGTTTTGACAAAAACACTTCCCAGTCTTGTATTGAAAAAAAATGAATAATCCAAGGTGGAAATGCATTGTGAATAAAATATGTATTTCTTAATCAAGCAAAACGTTTGGGACATTTTTATACAAAGAGGTGAAATTATGACGGCGCATTTATGCATGCATCTAATTTTCTATATTTCGTTTTTTTATATATAATTATTCTATTTATTCTTTTGCATTTGCAATATTTTGTGTCCAAGCTAACAATGCATGCTTAATAATGACTTATTATAATGGCTATTCGAATCAAATTGAATTCTTCAAAAAAGGCTCTCTGCGTTTAAAGCCAGCTTTTGGCTGAGTCCGTCTGGTTTTGACTTGCTGTTGGTAAAAGACCAAGAGAAAATCCAAGTCTAACACACGCGCAGCCTCAAAGACTCGCTTCATAAAAGATCCGATTTCGTTTTAAATGGGATTTTAAACAATATCATAGAGAGGCCAAATCATCTTTTTGTGGAGCGTAACCTACATGATGGGCACGTGAACCTGAACAGATTTGACTTTGATCATGGTATTTTGTATACACGCATTTTGGCTGAGTAGCCGTGAAATTCATTTAATTATCTTGTAATTCCCCCCCGATGCGTAAATAAAATGGATAATTGACTCCAGGCGTGAGAAATCTCGATACGTGTAGCCTATAAAATAAGTTTACATAGCTGATATTTGTGCTTTTTATTTTTGAATTCGATAAAAAAATATATATTTAAAAGTAGAGAACGATTTATCTGAATTTAAATTAGAGATCGCGACAGAAATATTTGGCCTGGTGAAGATGGTCAAGTTAATAAGAATAGCAATATTCGCTACTGACATTTGTAAAATAATAATAATAATAATAATAATAACAAAATATTAGAAAATAAAATGTTTGGTGCAACGGTAAAATGTTATACGGTTTAAAATAACACGTTTAAATAATTGTTTAAATAATCTAAGTTACATTCTCTCGTGCGCACAACATATGTATTATATAAAACAGGTTTATATATAGGCAAAGTAAAAATTTCTGAATATCTAACAGAAATACTTGCCCACACATAAAATAAATAAATAAACCATTTCAGGTTTATGGGATTGGTTAAATAAAATACAATTAAAATAAATTACAAATAAGTAGCCTACTAATTAAAAATATTATACCATTAATTATATTAATTTTATTCAGCTCATTATGCTCGATAATGTAGCCTACAGAATTTAAAAAACGTAATGTTTGAGTTCATAAATCAAGTTACTGTATCGCTGTCGTTAGGTGTGATTTGATTATGTATATTTGGTTCTCAGATAATCAAATGCTTTATCGGAAACATTGCTTTATTTAAATCATTTATAAATCTTTGTGACAGAATCAGTGACTTGATGATAGTTGAAGCTGATGATGATGAAGACAAAGCATTTTTAATGTGGGCTTCTGAAAATCCAAAAACGAACCAACGCTTTACAAAAGGCAGTGCAGAAATATTTAACCCAGTTTAGAGGAAACATCTTTACGACTGCGTTGACAGGATAACAAGCTTCTCACTTATTTCCCATATAATTTAAATATGACAGGTATAATTTAGATATGAAATAACTTCCATGGGAATTTTATTATTTGTAATTGACGCAGTGATTGTACAGGGCATTATTTGACGGGTTTATTTCGACATTTATATGTTGCATTGAACAGTCAGTGCACATCTTTAAACAAGTTAAACGAGCCAGGCTTAACATATGCGATCCGCAGGCAGCGTTCAAACTTATGTGGCATTTCTCGTCCCCCAAATCAAAAGCTCTGACGCTTTCTTCAGCCTTATGGAGCAAAATTTCGACAACAATAAGCACAGCCCTTTAGTTCAAAGCGCCCATCAGCGGGTCTACCAGAAGACCTTTCTTCTCCCTCTTTTCATTCTGAGTTTGGAAAAGCACTACAGGGCCAAGGCGCTCCTAATACCTTCTGATGGGGATTGAATTAATTATCTCCAATAACACAATTGTGCTTGGCCAACGAAAAGAGCAAAGCAATACCCCTTCAGAATCACAGACACGAAAGAAAGGGCCTTTCAAAGGACGAGAGAGAAGAGGGAGAGATCTCTATCCGACATCAGCTTTAGAAGCAGCTGCTTTTCCATCAAAAATGATACGGGAGAAGTTTATTAGAGCTTTGTGCCCCTCTAATATGCATCGACCATGTCAGGTTGGTGGTCTCGCACTCCCCTCGAGGGTGCTCCGTGTTTTGTATCTTCATTATTCTACAGCAGGGGCTTTTGGATAGAAACGGCCAGTTGCTTTCGTTGGAGTTTCATTGTGCTATTTCTTCTTATTATGTTTTACATTTTATAATATACATTTATTAGACGATTATACGAATAACGCATTTGAAATGATGCAATTATTTCAAATGAATAATGCAAAAAGTCTTAATTTGCACTCTTAAAAATAAAGATTCCTTACTGGCATCTAAGGTTGCATGAAGAAACTTTAACATGGTTCTTATATCAAAAAGGTTCTTTGGATTAAAAAAATTAATTCACACTAAGAAAAAACTAAAAACTAAGCAATGGTTATTTTAAGAACTGTTCACTGAAAGGTTCTTTGGTAAACCAAAAAAAATAAAATAAATAAATAAATTCTTCTATGACAATGCTGCAAACAACCCTTTTGGAATCTTCAATTCAATTCAATTTAATTTAAGCAAATAACCTTAATTAGGCTATTATGGAATTTCACTCTGGTCCAAATGAATATTAATATTATATATTTTGAATTAAGAAAAAAAAAAGATTTATTATATCGTAATATAAGCAAATATTAAGGTTATCCAAATCAATAATGCACATTTTTAAAATTACAACCAACACAAATTTATCAGCTTGATAAGAACCTGGGAAAAGTAAAAATGTCCCATAGAAAACGTGCACTATATTTGTATGAATAAACAGCTACTATGAGAAGGACAGAAGCAGACAGAGAAAAAGAGAGAGCTTGAAATACTTGGTGTCGTTATAGCAACCGGATCAGTGGTGCTTTTCTCTGAGGGTCATTCAATAAGTGCAGCCAAAACACGGTTTTAATTAAAGCGTATAAAAGTTTTTTTTTTGTAAGTCCATGATCACGCATACTGAATTTGGGGGTGGTAATACGGCATTTCACTCCACAAGTCCCAATAAACCCAGCCTCCAGCCCCACTCTGAACATCCACATCTCAAAACAAATCATTTAAGAACACACATCTCAAAACAAAAGTTTCTTCCAGAGAAGAAAAGTTGCACCATCAAAGGGCAAGTGTTTTCCATAGGGATGTGGTGGGACACCCAGGTTGTTTCATCTCCACGGAAACCTATAGGAGGAAAATCGACAAGCTTGTCCTGGTGTCGGGCGTTTATTTGAGGGGAGGGACACTCAGCAAGCACGTCTGGCCTAAACAGCCCTTTCTTTATTCACTGGTGCATCGAACATATTTCTGAGTACATAATCGATCAGGCTGAAGAGGAGCTCTGCTGAAGGACGGACAGGGAAAGGCAACATTAAGCATGCTTATATAATTGTTTGGGGTATCTATTTGTTGGTAAAGGTCGACAGATCTCTTTGGCCCATTGTTATGTTTGTAAATTATCAGCATGCAAAGCACTTCACATTAAACACTCGCAACACTTTATGAAGTATTCGAAGAATCATCAAGGTTTTTGTATTGTATTTTATATAGACTTTAAATACCTGCCATTCCTGGAAGATACTGTATATCTGATTTTGCAAATTGGGTTGTGTTAAACAAAAATAGAAATTTTAAGAACACATTAAAAAGTATTAAAGGTAAAGAATAATTGCAAATTTCACCCAGCACAAAATTTAGTGTATGTCACTTGAATTATAAAAAGCATTACTTATGGGTTTGATTGAATAGCTGTGTTTAGAACATGATTATGTAGTTTTAAAGATTAATTTTAATTAAAAACAAACTCCAAAAAAAAGAGAGAGAGAAAAAATTGATGATTCATATTTACTTAAAGTAAAACACACAAATAAGGGTGTTTTGAGTGATACATTTTTTTTTTTTGAGTCGGGTAAAAACAGATTTAACAATTATACAACTATATTCTCTATTAGTGGACTGCACGATTTGATTTGATGATTTAAAAAATTAATATAAAAATTTAATATGTATATTTTAAGGACGTATTCTATCATTTCTATTGTCAATATATATAAAACCCCTAAATGATAAGCACAGAAACAATTTATTACATAACATTTAAGAGTAAATACCAAACAAGCATTCATGATCATAAAAACTGACTGTATCATCTTGATACACTGCACATTTTACCTAAATCTAATCTAATATTGTTGTTATAACTCCCTTTATTAATCGGGGGAAAATGTAAAATATCTATAGTCCAGTTTGTCCGCCAAATCCAATACAAAAAACAAAACATAAAAGAAAAAAGCCCAGCCTGATTTTCTATTAGCTGGCTTTCTACGGAAAATAAAGTCTCAGTACCTCATAAAATAATTGTCCAATCAAATCTCCCTTGTTTAACCAGACTTAAGAGTTTGAAGGTAAAGGGCTGGCAGCAGTAGTTTCATTGGTGACTGCAGAGAGAATGTGGTTAAACATTTACGATGGCGTTTCTGAGCCTGGGCTGGAATGAGAACAGGGCTGAGAGAAAGAACGCCACTTCCAGCCTGTGTTTGTCCAGGCCAGGCTTCGGCTGTTTGCTCAGAGTTAAACGCTGCAGCCTGGTCACCAGATGTGGCCGTCTGCTCGGGTCGTCCGGCGGCCAGTCAATCAGATGACTTTTCGGACGCTGCCAGTGCCCACTTTCTTCCGTAACACCTCCACCAGCCGCTCCAACCTGAGAAAGGAAAATCAGAGCGAGGGAAGGCAGATATAAGTGACTGTGTAAATGAAAGAAGAGCAAGACAAACGCAGGCCAGCTCTTAGCGGTTTTCTCCTCACACAAGGCACTCTTGGAGGAACAGAAAGATGCAGAGAGTGGATGTAGACAGTTCTTAAAGTGGGTGAGACATCCATGCTGGTGTCAATGCCCAAATCCTCCAAATATCCGCCTGCCTTTACTCCAGTAAACAGAAGCCTGTGTGTGCTGCCATGTGATTGGTCGGGGTGAGTAAACCTGTGCTTATGAGGGTGATGATCCCGCAGACTCTGTGGAAATGGAGGGAGATCTAGACGGGTGAAGGGATTCTTCAGGAGCAAATGAATAATGGGGAATGAAAGCAGACCTGCTTCTCTCCATCCAAACAAATGCTGGTTCTGCTCCAAAAAATATACTCTTCAGAAACTTCAAATGATGTTAAACTATGCAATCAATAAATTAATAAATAAATATATAATAAAAGAAATAATATGACAAAATAGATCAAATCAGGCTTCTTAAATTATGTAACTACAATTGAAACTCACTTAAAGTTACATTACTCAAAAATATGAATATAAAATATAGCAAAGATTTTATAATATTCAATGTGAAATATTTGTTTAAATTGAATGATAATTTATATATAAATTGTGTGTATATACTCCACACAAAGTTGAGATTTGCTCATACATTTTATGTAAATTAAATGCATTATGTTTATTAATAAATAAAATAAAAATAATAACAAAACTCTCACTCCCGCTGTTTATATATAGTTGTGTGTGTGTGTGTGTGTGTAAAACATTCATCTTAAAACATACTGTATAATGCATTTTATTTAATGTATAAGCAAATCTCAAATTTGTTTGTGTTACAACTTCTCAAAGGTGACGACAAAAAAAATGATGAAAAGAAAACTATGCATAAATTTCAATAATCTATTTTAGACCATGCATAAAATAAATGACAAGATTTTTAACACTTTATGGTGTCTTTCAAGACTTTATCCATTAGCACAATGCTAGTTTGGTAAGATCCAAGTCTCTATAACATTCAGAGCCAATTTTTCAGTACTTACTCTGTGGTCTGAAAATCTGATTGGAAAGTTACGTTTTGATTAAATTCCTTACATAAAATAAATGCATGTATGACAAATGTAGAAGGTTGTAGATAGCTCAGGATTGTTAAATCCCAGCTTTTTCAAATAAAAAGAGCCGATAACATTGAGTTGAAGCGGTCTTACAACAACAAAGCAAGCACAGCTCTATATCAGATTCTTCATACCAATCCTGATAAGACGTGCTTAGCATAGCCAGTGCTTGTACTTATCCAGTGAGCATATGGGAGTGGTCTGACCCACGCATTGCTCCCCCTGAAGTTTCCACCTGTTTTCCCGAACAGGGAGATTGAAGAGCAGCCGCAGGACCATATGCATTTCTCAGAGGCGCTCTGTGGTCAAGAGAAATTCATCACTTTGGAGCAAAAAGGAGGGAAGAAGAGGGGGGTGGCATGGTTCAAAACAGCAGACTAATATTTATAAAAGGTCACTGTTGCTAAATGAACAGGCCACGCACATGAGCATATATACATATACAAGCAAACAGCCTTCATATCACACAAGCAATCCACTTCTACCCAAAACACACAAACATGCAGACAGACAGCACAAGGCTGTCTCTCCTCCATAAACATGCACGGAAACACCTTTCACCCTTGTGTGCAAATTTTTAGTGTTTTAAATATATTCATTAGCCTCGCGGTCATGTTTGCACAATTAACAGGTCTGCCTTTCCGTGGCAGGATCTCCAAGGTGTGCCTGCGGGCTGGGGAGGATTTGGTGAACACTGTTTGCAGAGGGTGGCCGTAAACCCAAACATACACGCCAGGGAAGAGGCGGCAAAAGCACAAATCCCGATTAAGAATTCACCGAGTCGCAAAACCAACAATTCCAGCTCAAATAACACAGAGTAAACAGCAGCCGTGCATAAATTCTAAACAACAGCACGTTTTATGTATGGAACGACAACATATCCGTGTTTCAATGCAAAAGAAGATCCTGTTTATAATCTATAATTATGCCACGACAATGTCTGACAAAAATGCTCGAATGAAATGCTATAAGATCATGCTGAAAACTCAGGCCTCTGTAGAGGGATTTTTAGTGGTACACAAGATGCAGAACGGCACAAAAGCGGCCTGTGACAGACAGAAGAGACTGAAACAGCATGATGGGACCGGTGTTATTGTAGTATTTTAGTACCAGTGTTATAATTTGTATTAGTATTATGATTTCGTTTTGATTTTTATCTTTTAAAATATTTTTATTATATAAATATTACAAAATATATTTTATTTATATATATAGCTTTTATTAAATTTTATGTTTTATTTTTTCATTTTTATTTTTGTGAAAGTTTTACCAAATTTGTTGTGCTTTTTTGTATATATATGTCTATAGTTTGTATGAACTGTTACTTCAGTTATTTTAGTACATCCAGTTAAACTATTTGACAAATGAGAAATGTTGACAAGGCAGCTGGCTGAAATAATAAAAAAAGTTTGTTTATAATTTATATGCATATTAAATAAACATTACAAATATTTATATATAGTTTTTATTAATATTCTGAATTAGTTTTCATTTTTTTCTATTTTCATTTATTAAAGTTTTTGTTTTCGTCATTTTTATTAGTTTTTTTATATTAATTCTATATAGTATTATTAATTTTATTTCAGTTGCAGTTTTAGTTATTTTAGTACATCAAGTTAAACTACATGAGAAATTGAGAAATGTTCGCTCTGCAACTAGCTGAAATAAAATAAGTAAATTTATAATAAATATAATCAAATTATAAAATAAAATAAATATTATTTTATTTCTTTTAAAGTGTATTTTATTTTAAGTAACAACTCTTTTCTATGGTTTTACTTTTAATAGAAATCCCTGTAGTTAGTAATAACCCTGGATGAAATGCACCAGACACAGCACATTTGTGGCCCATCAGGCCAATGAAAAGGTCCTTTGTGCGCTTCTTACAGCCAAATTTGATTCAGTAGGTCATTAGACATTCAGCTCAGCTCCTCCATCAATGGGCCTGGAGGAACGGCACTCAGGTGCTACATTCTGGGCCGGCGCTGGGCTTCCTCCTCCCTGGTTCGCCCCGCTGTGGGAGCCTGGAGGGCGATCGCATCACCCCTGCATTCTTCTCACCGCCATGTGACAAGGCCCACGTCAGAGTGGCTTCCCACAGGCCAGCCAGAGTCCGGTGAGTGCAGGGCATCCATCTGAATGTCAGCTAGCGGTCAGGTGTGACCGGCTCAGTTCTCCTACCACTTACTGCAGACGATCACAGTTGTACACACACACAGATGCTGATGCTCTATGGAACAAAATAGCTGTCACCTCGACCCTAACCATCTCTTCATGAGGGCTCACTGCAGGAAAAATATCTCTTTTCAAATTCTGTCACATTAACTCACCCCATAAACTTTTTCTGGAACACAGAAGCAGGACATTTGTTATTAATCTTAATAATTTACATAATTTTCCATATAACAGGTTATTCACTCTCAGAATTTTTTTTGCATAATTCATGTATTTAGAGGTAAAACAGCTCATCACTGTGGCAACTAAATCCAATGGACATTTTTGTATTTTATTTACCCCTAAAAGTTTCATACCAGTACCTTAAGGGTACATATATTACTACTCTGTGATACAAATAAGCACCGTTTAAGGGTAGATAAGGTGCAAAGTTGTCAACTAAAGAGTACTGTTCTGGTGATAAAATGCTGTGTATCTAAAGTTAAAAATTTTGCACATTTGTTCTGAGCAGTTTTTTTTAGTTAACTAAAACTAAAAACAAAACTACTTTAAATAAAATAAAATATTTAAAAACCTTTTTTACTTCAATTTGTTGCCATTTACTTTTAGTTTAACTTGATGTGCCAAAATATCTAAAACGGCCATTTGTAAATTTATATATTTATATATATAAAGGTCAATAACACAACAAAATTGCAAAAAAAAAAAAAAAAAAAAAAAAAACCAAAACAAACAAACAAACAAACAAAAATAAAAAATAAAGGAAATTTAAAAATAAAAACAAATTCAAAAAATACATTTATGTATAATGTTATCTCAATTATATACAAAACAACACTTCTATGAGTGTACAGTCATCACAGCTGTCAAATTAAGCACATTTAAATAAATGAATAAATAAAAATCAGTAAGCAACAGAAAAGTTGTCCATGTTACTTGGGTGCTTATTCCCTGAAAACAGTCATGGTCACTATGAACTACCCTTGTACCAAAACAGAACTCGTCATCATATATAAATGTTTCCTATACAAAGAGATTTGAAATTATGTGATGGTGTACAAATAATGACTTTGGGTGAAGCACTCCTTTAAATGCAAAGTTCACCCAAAAATGAACATTTTGCTATCATTTACTCACCCTCATGTCATTAAAGCAGTTTGACATTTTTTGTTCTGTGGAACACAAAAGATGTTTAGATTTTTTTCCCTTAATGAAAATCAGTGAGTTTCAACATTCTTTAAAATATCTTCTTTTGTGTTCCACAGAACAAAGAAAGTAATGAGTGTGAATAAATGATGTTCATTTTTGGGTGAACTATTCCTTTAAGAAATTATTTGGCACTAATTCAGGGCCTCAGGCAATAAATAACATGCTGACTCTCAGAATACAGGGAACTTGTTAACTTCCAGTAATACTACACATAGACTCTTCCAGTAGTCCTGTGCAGGGCTGAAATGAGCAGCTTGATTCTATGCTGCAGACAGTAATGACTCAAACTACTGAACCTTGCACTGTGGACGTCGCTCGGTCAGACCAGTGTACCCAAACAAGCTGCTCTGATACATATTTGCTGTCTGTGTGAGGACAGCAGAACAGGTCAAAGCAAAGTGCATTGTGGGATATGGAGTTTCATGTCATGCAGAAGAGGCTATGTGACTGAAACCCTTCAGAGCGGCATGTGTAAACAGAGCACTAAAGTTCTGTCATTGTGATGGGGTGGTGGGGGGTTCTCCCTGTGTTTTGAGCAACCCCTCAGCTCAGCATCTCCACCCCCTTTGGTTAATTCATCATGTAAATAGATCAGCAGGCCGGCCTGTGTTTGCTTTGCGTAGCGAGCCCCCAATGTGAGTGAGACAATAGGGAGAGAGAGGGAATTTCTACCAGGCAACCAGTTTACAAATGTACAGAACAGCTCAGGAGACCAAGGCTTGAGAGAATGAGAGAACACGCTTTAAGAATGTCCAACAAGTGTAAGAATATCTCCAAACAGGAATAAACAGGCTTCTTTAATGGAACACATAAGTGGGATTTATGTAGAATGTTCATGCTTTTTTTTAATGCAATAAATGAATAGAAAAATTACCAAAAAAAGTAGCCCAAATGAGTCACATGGATTTGAGATTATGGACTACTTTTGTAATGCTTTCATGGTACTTGACAGCATCTTTCCTCATTCATTGTCATGGAATGCAAATGAGCAGCATGAACATTCTGCATTACATCTCTTTTTCTGTTTCACAGAAGTCATACAAGTTTGAAACTAATGAAGGGTAAATGAGGACAAAACTGTCATTCTTGAGTGAATTAACTGTCCTAAGAACCCAAATCGAAATTAATATAAGAAGAAAAAAAAATCATCAGCCATAAGTTTTCAGTGCCACATGAGCCTTCAGAAATCTTTCACATATGCTGATTTGCAACTCCAGAACCATTTATTCACAAAGAGTGGACTGCAGCTGGAGTCAGTGCTTCAAGAACCACTATGCACAGACGTATGCAAGACATGGGTTTCAGCTGTAGCATTCCTCGTGTAAAGCCACTCGTGAACAATGGACAGCATCAGAAGCGTCTCGCTACTGAGTGGTCCAAAGTTATGTTCTCTGATGAAAGTAAACTTTGCATTTCCTTTGGAAATCAGTGATGTCAGTGAAGTCAGTGATGGTTTGCGGCGCCATGTCATCTGCTGGTGTTGGTCCAATTTTTATACTTTTTAGTTGGCCAAGATTTCTAAAAATCCTTTCTTTTTATTGGTCTTAAGTTATATTCTAATTTTCTGAGATATTGAATTTGTGATTTTCCTTAGTTGTCAGTTATAAACATCAAAATTAAAAGAAATAAACATTTGAAATATATCTGTGTGTAATGAATGAATATAATATACAAGTTTCACTTTTTTAATGAAATTAGTGAAATAAATCAACTTTTTCATGATATTCTAATTATATGACCAGCACCTATATATATATATATATATATATATATATATATATATATATATAGACTGGTAGTTTAACATGATTGTGGTATGTTAATTAAACTTTCCCATGTATAAACATACAGTGCATGTGTCTGTACTCACCTCTGCACTTTCTCATTGGCCTCCATCTCTCTCTCCTGGGTCAGACATAGTTGGGTCTGAGCGCTCTGAAATTCTGATGTCAGCTGCTGCAGACGGTGCAGCAGTGGCTGAATCTCGCTCTGGCTCTGGCTTGAGGTGGCAGGACTGTCCAGCCTGGTCATATCAGCCTGATGTTGCAACACACTGAAAACACAAAAACAGTTTTGATCCCTAAGTGTATTTAGTGTAAGAGTGATTCATGAATTGGCCATGTTCACTTGGCTGCTTATAAGAAGGGCTACCAAATCTTAAGTCAGTATTCAAAAAACATAACTACTACTTCTACTACTAGTCTTTGCTTCAATAAAATATAAAATGGCTAATATTATAATACTTTTAACCATCAGGAGTTTACCTCATTTAAACTCATTCAGCAAAATTCTGCATTTTTTCCCCTCTATTAAATATAAAATGTGAAATAAAGTGAAATATAATGTGAATAAGTGCAAAGAATATGCATGGGCCAAGTTTTGCATAAAAAAATAATTACAAGTACTTTAAAATCTAGATTTTATCAACAAAACCTATACTCTAAAAAGTGGTTAACTGCATTTGCTAACTATTAGAGCAATATCTACCTGACTTAACCCATAAAAATTAGCTTTATTTTGGTGAAAATTATCAGGTATTCAGGTTGATTCAGCAATATTGACTTGACCAGTTTTAGATGCTTAGGTTACCTTGTTTTCAGTCTGTTCTAACAAATGTAGTAGGCAACATAGTTTAAATGATTGCTTATGAATTAAAAAAATATTAACTATGAACTCTACTGAATTTGTAAGTGCATCTATTTCCAAGTAATATCAATTTCAATCCATATAAAAACTACACAACTACATATCTTTGTTATTCATCTCACACTTCAACAGATCCTTCGGAAAGACAATCATCAAAATTACAAGAAATTTATAACGGCTGACTGACGGAGTAGCATCAGGGCAGGCTCATGTTTCATAAACCAGGAGAAAAGCCAATGGTCAAATTTCTTACACAAACATGAAACTTGCCCCAGAAACAAGAGAGCATGCTTGCAGTTTACCTGGAGGTGGGAATCATAACTCTATATCAACAGACACATCTGATATTCAAACGGAATGCCAGTACAAGAAACAATATCTGGGGCTAATAATTCCTCAGAATGTCAGCGGAATACATTAGCGCTCTGACGGCACTGCATCCAAGTCGAGGTGAAATCAGACAGGTGTTTTTCAACAAGGCGTGAGATAACGAGGGTCAAGATAAAAACGAAAGGGTAGGGGCGACGATTAGAGATACATATCAGGTACTCGTCATAAATTGAAATGCTGCTAACTGTCACAAAAAAACAAATCAACTTCTTGAGAAGACAGACGTTTTAAACAACAAACATTTCTAATGAAAACATGATGCAGCTTTCCTGTGCAAAAAAACAAACAAAAAAAAACACCCAAAATGCTGAAGTGTTGCCAAGGCATTCCTTTATTTGATATGGCATTTACAGTTCAAGTAATTGCGCTCATAAAATACCCGTGCCAATGTGCAAAGATGGTTGTGTGCTTTCAGAGCTGCATGCAGCAGTCAAACAATTGCCTCTGTGATGAATAATAAAAAATGATAACCGGTAACTCCATTAATTTTAACATAATAGCGGGTGCAACCATTTGTAACTTGAAATTGCGAAGCTCCTGGTGTCATTAACTTTGAAAGCGACTTCAGTTATATTGTTCCTCTGTGCCATTATCATTATATTTGTGGCGTGAACTGTCCTTTTCTTTTAAATGTAGAAACTATCATTTTGAGGTTTCATTCTTGAAACGTTTCGTTTGCTCCCAATTATTTATTTAGAAACTCTCCATTATAGTGCTTTATTGCAAATTGGTATTTGTTATCATAATATTAGAATTTATTATCACAGTCATGAACAGAGTGGTTTATAGCGCAAACTAAGTTTGACAGGATCTAGTTATTTTTCTAGTTAATTACCTATAGCTGGTAATAAATCATTAAGTCTCACTAATTTAAAGAAATAGCTTTCTCTTTCTTGCAGAATAAGGTGGATAGACTTCCTTGGTTGCTGTGTGGTTACATACTGTACAACTAATAGATTTTATCACCCGTTTCATCGTCTGTCAAACAAAAAGTAATTTTGTCTCCCCTTAAAAAGCCGCAATATAACTTTCTATGATAAAAGGTGGTTAAAAAGCTGTCAACAAGCTGCAGAGGACTTATGTGCTTTAATACGACACAAAGAGCATGGAGATGTCAATGTCAGGCCTAAATAATGATAACACCTGCTCCCCTTTTTATTCAAGCAGAAACTAGATGAATGGCTGTAATAACACACACACAGGTACACAGTGCACACCTGCAACCACAGACGTACAGCAAACCTCAGCGCTATTAAGTGGGCAGTCATATTAGCCAGGGAAACAATGCATTTAGTACAATGCCACAATTAGCTGTCAATACAAAACGTCTGTCTGGCTCACATGCCTGCATGCGTCTTTAGTGACAGAGACATCAAGATTGATTGGCAGCAGCTTTTGTCTTATGTGCCTGTATGTTGTTGCCCTAAAGTCATATCACTCATTCAGTCTTGCTAATTAGTTCCAGGAAGGTTTCCATGTCAGGGTCTTTTCTTTTTTAAGGCAGGAGGTAATCAATTCTGATGCGATATTGATGGTAGAGAAAGTGATGTAAATTTGTGTGCTTTGTTTAATTAAATGCAAACATATTGGGAACAAAGGTCCAATGACAGTGACAAACAAGGGCAGAGAAGCATTGCCACACTATGGATTATCTTATCTAAGTCATCCCACCCCCTCTCAGACACAACTGGTCCATCCTGATCCCCGCTTTATGAGAATGATTATAGTAGGTTATATGATGTTCCTGTCCCGCTCAGAGGAATGGAGATGCCAGTAAGAGGGAGCTCCATAAACAGGTATATAAACACTACCTGCCTAGTACACAGTTCACAGTTTAAATAGAAGCTGTGATGGATGTGTCAAATTATAGGTGATTATACCAAACCCTTAAAAATAAAGGTTCACAAGGAACCTTTCAGTGAACTGTTCATAAATTTTTTTTTTTTTTTTAATTAGTGCAAAAAGTATTTAATAATCTGAGGAAAATTTTTCCACTATAAAGAACCTTTTGTGCAATGGAAAGATTGGATGGATGTTAAAGGTTCTTAATGGAACCACAGTGACAATTAAGAACCATTATTTTAAAGTGCACACATAAAAGAATAACATTTTCTGGAAAATTGACAGGCCATAATGAATGTATTTACTACAAACAGATTTTCACAAAACATTAATTGATGAACTGGAGTGGTGTGGATTATTATGATGTTTTTATCAGCTGTTTGGACTCTCATTCTGACGGCACCCATTCACTGCAGAGGATCCATATCTGAGCAAATGACGTAATGCTAAATTTCTCTAAATTTATTCTGATGAAGAAACAAATGCATATCAATCTTGGATGGCCTGTGGGAGAGTAAATATGAGCAAATTTTTATTTTCGGGTGAACTACTCCTTTAAGTATGAGCAACAGTAACAACGACAGTGAAACCCACTAATAAAAGAAATACTAATAGCGCCCCTTGTACATTTAAACATTCTATTCACTGCATTCAACCAAACATATGCTACTTGTTAAAACGGTGTTTGTTAGTCTAGTTATAAAGGTTGCCAGACAGCCGACCTGAGGACTCTGTTAAACTTTAACCAAAACTGTAAGATACCTGATCACAGGGGTGGGATCCCAACGAACCTGCCCTCTAACTCTACAGGCCAGTTAAACATTAACACCACCACAAAATGCTATCAGATGGGAAATGTAAAATAACCTTTTCATAGAGACCATTTATCTACAGGCAAAAAAAGTACATAGAGACCGCCGACAAAGCAGAGACAGACGTTCTACTGACAGGTGTCTATAGCAACCTGATGTGGAAATGAACTAACTACGGACCACGTCCCACTGCAAGCATTCCTTGCACCAATCACTCATGCTGACAGCTGCTGATAAAGGCCATGGCTGTTCCAATATGTCTCGTTCCCTCAATAGAACACAGAAATAAGAGAACACACCCAATGGTGAACACAAACACCAGAGTTGTGATCACTCGTTCATGAAAAAAAAAGAATTTCTTGTGCTGAGCCTGAGCAGGAACACTGCTGTGCATTTGGATAAAGCAGGCACTGCTTGCTGGGAGGGGTTCCATGCAATCTACAAAATGTATTTTGCTGCACAGAACGGCGAAGACGACTAATGCAACGGCTGCAGTTTGCTCTGTTTTGGGGATAAAGTCTGTTAATGCCACAGGCGATATAAATATCACATAAATTCAAAGTTTCCATCTAGCAATGTGGCATAACGACTGGTGTTATCAACATCCAAGGATTTCTGAGAATAAGTAATTTCAGCTCAGTCGGCGGGGGTTTGAACGAAAGGGGGAAAACACAAGAAAATGGCAATAAATGCCACTGATGATCAGTTCGCCGAGACATGAATGATTAGAAATCTTTACAGAGATCACACAACTTGCTACTGTGTTACCTCATATACAAAGTTAATAATAAACACAAATATCAAACACCAAAATGAGAGAGGGACTGTGCAAAATAGTGTGGTTCAAATCGGTTTATATATGCATGTACATATCACATTAAACTGATCAAATATTACAGTAAAGACATTTATAATGTTATAAAAGATTTATATTTAAAATAAATCATAAAAAAAATCTAGAAAAAATCTGATGAAATCTCAGCGTTGCCAAAAAACAAAAAAACAAATATATATATAAAAAGGGACATAGAATATACAGTTTGTACAGTATAAAAACCATTACGCCTATGGGATTTCCCCACTTTTCACAAAAACAAACGTGTGTTTGTGTGTGTGTTTTATTTTAGTTTATATATAGATATATACATTATAATATGCAATAAATATATAAAAAATAGAAAATCATATATATGATAAAATATTATAATAAACTATATAAATCATTTATATGCTAATTTTATTATATGATGTAATACATATTAGCGTTATCATATTAACAATAAAATTTCATGCTAATATTAATGCTAATCCATAGATGTTCGAGGTTTATAGATTTTTTTCAAACTTCAAATATTAGTGATATTATGAAATGTGTTGATGATTTATTTGATGAACATGTCAGGGCAGGTTTTCTTATGCTTACAGCTCAGTTAAGGACCATTCAGACCAGTGGGTCAGATTTAAAACTGGGCTCTTTGGCTTGTGGTGGAGTGCAAGAGTATTGGAAAGAGAGCTCATGTATATGTACGTTGTATCTGCTAATGACTATCGAGCTGCAAGTGTTGACAGGTCGAGCTGTTAGCATGTGTGATAACGAGCGATCACTGGGGAGTTGGGACCGGTGGTGTTAATACACGTCTATCCAGCGCTGCATCCTGGCTGACGCTCAAACAAAGCACCTTAAACTCACAGTCTGACCTCTCCTTCACCGGCCGGCCAATGATAACCCATTAAAACAACCCACCCCAAGTGAACAAAATTGCCTAAGTGTTTCTCTTTATCAGCAGGGAACGTGTGTACACTCCACTACTCGGAGCCAGTTCTATCAGAGGTTCATGCCGCAGACATTTTTTTCTACCACCTCATTCTCTCTCTCATCTGTTCGCTGCCCTTTCATGTGACACAGACTGTCTGTTATCCTAAAAGACACAATGGAGGTGGTCGGGCAATCCTGAGAGCAAACACACGCAGCCATACTCTGGCCTTTGTTGGGCCTGGAGGATTCTCCTTTTAAAGGTTCAGCGCTGTAGTCACATTGGCAGGGGCTGGGGACCAGCGCTGGACACCCGGACGATCATACAATGCAGATTGTCTGAGGAAATACAATGTGTTCCTCCTCCTCCTCCTGCTGGGACAGACAGAAAAGACTACAACAGAGAGAACTCTCTTCTCAGATTAAGTGAGTTGGTTAACACCCAAAGAGGTTTAGATGGTTTTTTGAAGATTAAAAAGTTCTTTAGAACATAAATAATTTCTTCAGATAAGTGTGTTATTTTCTTGAACAAGTCTTAATGGACCCTAAAAGAAGTCTGGTAGCACTTTAAAATATGGTTCATTTTATTAATTTATTAAGTTACTGGGTTAGATACTAGCAGTGAACAATACTTAATAAACAAGATTTGTTTACAAAAAATTATATTTTATTCAGCAAGGATGCATTATATTTATAAGTAGCAGTAAAAACCCTTATTACGTTAAATAAATTATAAATATAAATAAATTAAATCGAATTACAATAAATTATATTTCAAATAATTATTTCTTATATTTGAAACAATCGCTGTTCTTTCTATTTATTAAAGAATCCTTATTAAAAAACTAATCAAGGTTTCCACAGAAATATTAAGCAGCACAATTGTTTTCAATTTTTATAATAATCAGAAATGTTTCTAGAGCAGCAAATTTTTATTTTTATTTTTTAAGGATCATGTGACAATGAAAGGTTGGATTAATGAAACACAAACACGCAATCATGCACAACGAGATGCGGAAGAGATCTAATAAGATGTGATGAATACAAATGGAAAGTCCTTGATACACACGGATGTACGTCTCTGTGAAGCCGGATGAAGCTCACTTAACCAGCACGACCAGTTTATGAGCCAAATATATTCACTCCATATCATCTATCAAAGCAGCCCTCACTGACAGATAAACCCCAAGTAAAGCAAACAAGGCCTCTAGCTGGAAGACAGGAACCGGGGAGGGACGGTCTGCGGTAGTCCATCACGGCCACTGGGAACGCTTTGGTTTGGTTATTTAAGACCCTGACTATCATTTTGAATAAAACCTTAAATAAGCAGAGTTCAACTCGCAGGCCAAAACAATCAGATGTTAGGTGCTGAAACGTTTGCAGTTGGTGCCTCTGGAGGCTTTTTTGTGCTGAGAATCCCTGCATGGACAGACAGCATCTGCAGGAGACGTGGCTCCAGATCACAACTTCACATACGCTCCAGTCCTTTTGAGATCATGAGTTTGCAGTAATCTGATGACTCAATGCACTTAAGTCAATGATTTAGTTTTCTCTGGGCAAAGCAAACAAAACATATAGAAGCCAGTTTCAGTGTTCATAATCTGTTATAAAGCTGGGCGATGATGACTCTTTGAGCTTTCTGCTTTCTGCTTCAATCAGAAACAGTAATGAAATGAGTCACATGTAATGAGTGTCTTTTTTAATTATAAAAGTTTTGTGATAACCACCTCATTAACAACTATTCTACTGCTTCTGGCTGTCAAACACATGCCCACAAAGGAGCTAAACAAGAAAAAAAAAGTTTATACTGTTTAATAACATACATACACTCAAGGTTTAGAAAAAAGGTTTATAAAAGGACCATTTTGGGTTTCCCAAAGAACCTTTCTCCTAATTCCTGCATATAACACCAACACATTATCCATCACCTGAATTATTACAATTCTTCAGAACAACTTGCCCTGCTCCTTTGTTTATTTGCAAGTTCATTAAGGCATGTCACAGCAGGTTCATTCTCTGCCACAACTCAAACAAACTGTAAAATGTATTGAGTGAGTGGTTTAAGGTGTTACTGTGAAGTGTAAGGTGAGGTGGTTCACCTGCGTGAGGTTTGCAGCTCCTCTTTCAGAGTGTGACTGTGCAGCAGGGCTTTCTCTCGTTCTCTCTCAGCTTCCTGAAGCTCCTCCTCAAGCTGTAGAGATTGGAGAAATGCATGTCAGCTCATATCAAGCTCTGTTACAATACACTGTTCATGTATGGACAGAACTAAACTTTAGGAAACACAAAGAGTTGTAGTACATGAAGAGAACAGTTTAAATGAATACATAATATTGGTAATTTACTTTATTGTCTCTTAACTAAACTTACAAATAATTCCATGAGGAGAATTAGCGTACGGTCAATATGAGTTTACCAATAGCAAAAGAAAAAGAACAAATGCAAAGAAATAATACATAAATAAAAACTGATGAAATCAATACATAATAAATAATAATCTATTTTATTGTTTCCTAACTAAAGAACTAAAGGAAAGAAGAAAAAAAGTGCTCAAATTAATACATGCTATTATTAAGAGATACTCAACTACTCATCAAATCTGGCTATAACATGTCATATAGCCTATAACAAGTGCTCTCAGACATTTTCTCAGACAACGGATTTAAATCCACCTTGAAAGCATTTTGGAGAGCACTTAAACCTGGTCTTTTCCAGATCAGATAGCTATCCAATCAGAGAAAATGCATGAAGCGAGCAGGTGTAAATAGGACCTAAATAGTAGAATGTGGAGCTGACACAATGGGGAACTAGTCAAAATAAATAGACAAGCGGACATGATTTTTCACCAATGTGGGTGTAAAAAAAAAAAAAACTGAAATAAAATACAAACACTAAATAATATGATGCAAATCCATTCTAACAGCAAAAAATCGAACCAAATAAATTTACAATTTTGCATGCACTGTGCTTTCATCAGTATGTGATTGTGAAAAGCTCAATTTCACACATAATGCCTCTGAAGCGCCTGTTTCTCTTACTGTCACGAAGAGCAATCAAACATTAAATAACATCATTTCATATTTATTGGCTCATTTCATTGTTTTCTCTACTTCAGATCAGGCAGAACTTAACTTTTCTTTATCGCCAATGTCAGACAGATAACCATCTGAACTCCAACTGAACTTCATTCATTGGTTCGTGTGCACACAAGGAGAAACTCAGTCTAAGGTGGATCCAGTTTACTCTACTGTCACCTGCTCAGCAGCGGTGTGTCGTGAGACAGAGGGATCCCTGGGTCGGTGGGTGAGGGGAAGGCCAGGTAAACACCGTCCCCTACCTCTCAGTGCCTAAACCTGCGGCACAATAAAGCCCCTGCTAATGACCAGCCGTTGAAACAGATGTATTGATGGACTCATCCTATCAACAGCTGGGCGAGGAGACAGACACAATGCAGACTGTCTAAACAAACATGAAAACCTGTGCTATGTAAAAAGGCCTGCAATTTCCCCCCCGTGAGAGACAGAGAGAGGACAAAGACAGGGAAAGCTGAGAAGACAAATAGAGAAGAGGGGGGGTTAAAAGAGACATGTCCGTTTTTTGTTAAAGACACAGTTTCCCCAAAATTTTGTCATTTACTGACCTCCATGTTATTCCACACATGTGTGTCCAGAGGAACACTAAAGGACGCACTTTCAAGCTTCAAAAAAGACAAATAAGCACTTAAAGTTTGTGAGTGCTATATTCAAAATCTTCAGAAGTCATATGATATCTTTGAGTAGAATTGCAAATTAAATTTGAGAGTGGAAAAGAAAGATTTTAGGCAAATAATGTCTGTTCTTCATATAAAGAAAATCCTATTAATTAGAAAGCATGAGACATGTGAACTAGAATATGAAAAGTCTTTACAAAATATGTCCCAGAGTACTTTCAATATGAAATAATTTTCCGTTACGATTTTTTCCCCAGGTGTTTTACCCCATATTTTGAAAGACACATTGCATTGTGCAGTGTTTTAGAATTAGAATGATTATTAGAACTTTATAGTCATAGTTATCAATATAATAATCATCTTTGGTGTCAATTGGTTTTTAAATGTACTTTTTTTAGTGCTTTTTATCCCATTAGTGGAAATTTACAATAAAAATCACAGTATAAGTTTGTCAAGTCAAAAACAGCAGCTCAGATTCACATCAAAGTGTGTCCTTTTGCGTTCCTCATAATAAAGAAAGCCATACAGGTTTGGAATGACATGATGGTAAATAATGACAATGAGTATTTCTTTGTTGCACCATTCCTTCGAATGAATGCAAGACTTGGATTTATCATAAGAGCAGGAGATAAATTACTCTTTGGTAACCTTTTCTATACCGTAGGGTTTGTAGAATTGAGGTGTGTCATTGACAGGCTTGGAATTTCAACAGTTTTCGTCAGAAATATGTGAATGGTGTCCGTGCCTTATCTTCAGGGTGTATCATAAACTGTGATAAACCTTGAAAGCTTTCATCCTAAAGGATGCATTGTCTGCAAAACACATTCAGTATGACACCTGTTTGATATTGAGCAGTATCTTATTAAGATACCCTGAATGGGAGTTTCTTTTTCACTAAAATCAAGTGGAGCACAATAGCCAAAATCAGCAATGCTTCACAAAAATGTTACTTGCAGACATGCAACATGCCCAGCTAACAAATACAAGTATTTTAATAACGTTTTGCTAATGATCCCATTAAGTTATGAAAACATTATTTCTGAATGTTCTGTGAGCATTTAAAATGTCATGTTTTTGAGGTGTATTTTTCTTGGTTAGGTGAATGTAAGAAAAAAACATAAAGGGAATGTTCGACTGCATATCTGTGCAGACATTATGTGAATGTCACTTCTGAAACTACAAGCAGCAACATTTAAAAAACGTTAGATAAATTAAATAACAATCACTTAAAATGTTCCAGAATTTTTTTTCCAAGAATAAAGCAGAAGTAGTTTTTAACTAAATGTGTTCTAAGAATGTTTTGATAACGTTCCTATCAGGGGCGGAGCGGGGGGGTGGCTAATGGGGCTTAAGCCCCGAATGTTTTGTCAAAAGCCCCGAATCTTTTAGCTTTTTTAAAATAACTTCAACTTTGTTTCATTTCCTCTCAGTCTCTCAGACTGGAGCGGCAAAAAAAGAAACAAAAGCTCTATTACTGTGCGTTGTGGCGGACGGTAAAGCATCACGCATCACTTCGCTTGTTTGCCAACTGCTGATAAAAACTAACGAAGAAGAATATAAATCATCTTCTTCGTCGTTGTCATTAGGGGCTGGTGGGCTTTTTATTTCACCGCTGTCGTAGCGAGCTCACTGACTAACCGCCTGAAATTAACATTATGGACATAACAATTTTTTTAAAAGGAACTCGTAACAGCAAACCTCACCGGCCAGAGAGAGATTGAAAAGCAATATATCCCAATGTATCAAATGCTAAGTTATTTCAGGGCATGTTTTACAACTGTTCACGGCACATTAGTGGGATAAGAAGATAGATTAATTGAGAAATATAGCTGGAGAACAATTAAATACAAAATAGTTTGTAGGCTCTACTGGGTGAATATTTTTTTTTCTGAGTAACCATCATTTTCCCAGATAGTGTATAGATTTTTAGGCATTCTGTTATCTCAAACAGCCTGAGAAAAAATAGTGCATTTAGCTGACATAAATGGGGGAAAAAAATCTCCCCTGCGGAGTACACCCCTGCAGCCCCCTAGGTTTGGGCTAAGCCCCGAATGTTTACATCTTCTGGCTCCGCCCCTGGTTCCTATTAAGTTACAAAAACATTATTTTAAATGTTCTCTAAAAATTTTAAACATCCAGTTTTTTAAATGTTTAAAAAAATGTTAGACAAACTAAAATAACGAAAAATTAAAATGCTTCAGAAAAACATTACATGAATAAAGCATGTTTTTAAATGTGTTCAGAAGACGTTTTCTAACGCTCTCAATAAATCATGAAAACGTTATTTCTGAATATTTGCTGAACATTTAAGATGACCAGTTTTTTTTTTTTATGTTTTAAAACATTGTTTTTTCACTTAATGTGTATTTAGAGAAAACATTAAGAGAACCTTCCATTTTATAATTCTGCAAACATTATACTGTAGGAATATTGCCTCTGAATGTATTCTGAACCATCTGAAAATAGTAGGTAGCAACAGTTAAAAAATATTAGACGCACTAATAATTAAAATGTTTAAGAAAAAAACATTCCATTAACACTGCATAAATAGAGTTTTTGTGCTAACGTTTTGACAGTGTTATTCAAAATCAGATCAATGTTCAACTTTAAATCAATGTTCTATTACGGTTTCTGGAAGAATAATAGTTCATAACTTTGATAGAACCATTATACACCTCCGATGCAGCCTGTGATTAAAACCCTTCAACTGCAGGCTAAAGACACAAATGCAAACGCAATCTTTGCATGCTATAGATAAGTCTTTGTGCTTTCGTACCACAGTGAATGACTGTAACGGAAACAGGCCTATGACTCAAACGCCCGGTGCATTTAAATCCCTGAAACACTTTTACCCACAAGCACATGCAGCTTCCGCTGGTGCAGGCCCAATCATTATAATTACTGGAGTGCAGGTCTTGCAAGTCAAAGAGAACATCAAAAAGCCTCAAACCTCTAAAGTCAATATGTACTTTTCTCCAACAGCGAGGGGAGCTCGACTTCAAAGCACAATTCTTTTAATCTTATGTATTTTATCAGCATTCATTACAATATTATCCAAATTAGGTTCCCATAGTAACGTGCTAACCTGTAGAGATTAAGCCCTGCAAAGGAGGGTCGCAGCCTTGACCTTTACGAGCGAGCGTTTGGTGGGGCAGAGGTGGGCTGGTCGTGGCCTTTCTGACCCAGTGGGGAGAGGAGGATGTGATGGAGGTTATCAGCGGTGTCACAGTCCGCTCTGTCTGGAGCTCATTTAATGCTGCACGGCCCGAATCAAGTCAGAGGTCACCGAACGCTGCCACTTAGAAGCGGTTGTGCAAAATGTTAGATGGTACGTATCATGAAAAAAATGATTTTTCTTGCTGAAAATAAATAGAGCACATCAAGCACCTCATTCAGACCATTAATAAAAACTAAGCTGCAAACACGTGTTAAATCATCATGGTTATGACATCACAGCGATAACCACATTAATAACATATGACCACCCACATTTCCATAACAAATACTCAGTATTCAGCAGGCCTGCCCTGACAAACAACAGTGTGAACTAAACCACTATGCAAAACAAGTAAACCATAAAATGGTTAATTTTATAGTTAGTAGTCTTAGAGGCACACTGAAAGAAATCGGCTCTGAAATAGTTTTCACTAATTGCAAAGAAATGGCAAGTAACACATTGACTTAAACATGAGAATTTCAGTGTTTCCTGAAACACACTCCAATAATCTTTTACTACAAAAGTATTTTTTTTTTACAGTGTAAAAAATGAAACTGACTTAATTGTATGAATGTTCACTTTTGCAATGTACTCAAATAATATAACTGCACTTTAGATAATATATTAATCCACTTGAGTGTACTTGAAAATAAACCAAATTGCTGCTTCATCCTTAAAATGCGAAATTACAAATATACTTAAATGCATGACATATTACACAAGTTCTAATAGAAATGACAACAGAAATGAAAGTATATTTTAGTTTACCATAAATACTTGTCAGCACATTCAGCAGTACACTTTAACAATATTTTCAAGAAAACAGAATTATGAAATTACATATAAAGATTTACTTAATTCCTCCTTAAGTGGGTCAAAAAATTAAGATAATTCCATTAAATATAATTTACATTATAAAACATACAAATTTGATTGCAATTAACATACAATTAAGTGTACTAAAACATTACACTGAGTTTGCACTTAAGTCTTCTTTTAAAAGTACATTATTTTTATGTAATAAGTACTCTTTTTAAAAGTATGCTAAAGTGTACTTCTTTTTAACTTTTTTTTTTGTCGTCAGGTTTTAACCTGCACTTTTCAAACATTGAAAAAATGTCTGTAAGTATCTCCTAAACTATTAAGCAAAGTAATACTTATTCCAAATGTTGCGAAAGTTTAAATGCTTTTCACAGATTTTATCACAAGGTCTAATCCTGTGAAACACACGCACCCTTCTCTATTTCCGAGCCTGTGTCACCTGATGATGTCTGCTCAAACGTATTCAGTTTGACAGGACAGAGACAAAAGTCTCGCATCCTCGTCTGACAACAAAGAGCTCAAACACACGAGAGCCCTCCTCCACAGAACACACTCATAAATCTCTCTCGTAACAGCTTTAAAACACCAGGAGGACTCACACCTTCTACTAAACAACTGAAACATCTGCAAAGAAATGCACCCTCTAAAAAAGGTGTTTCAATGCAATCTTTATAAGGACCCACTATCATTTATTTTAGAGGGAATGAAACCAGGATATGATGAAGGTCAGATTCAAATCCATGAGCATCATAACTGATTCACCCCCATGTCATTCCAAAACTATGAATTTCTTTCTTCTGTGGAACAAAAAAAATATGCTAAATAATTCCTTTTATTATGTTTACTCCATTATTCATCAATTTTATTATGAGAAATTAAATAAAATAATAATCAGACATGCAAGAAAATAAATAAATAAATCAACACACTTGAGGTTTGGTCTACTTTAAAAGACCAGGCGTTGTATTTTCTAGGAAAATACAACTTTAATGCAAATGTAGTAATTTTTTGTCATAAATATCAACTATTTAAACATGTAACCAACCATTTCTTTAAAATAAACAATTTCTTAAGAGGAAATCAAAGGAATTACTTGACATGCTTTTAAACTTGCTTTTTAAAAGACTACAGGCAACAGGACTGAGAAAAATTTTCAACGTAGAAACCTTGCAAAAAATGCAATAAAGTCACCTGGCTGAGACTGACAAAAACACATTCTGAATAGTTAAATATACGTGTTACTAGATTCAGTGATTTATTATAATTTGGAAGAGTTGCAATAAGCAAACGGCACCATTTCGTTCTTTTCTATAGGACAAAACCATATAGTGAACAGGGACTATCAAATAAATCAATAAAATTATCATAAAAGTAGTCCTTATATAGTTTGCTATGTTTCAATTTAGTCCATTCAATTCCAAAAATTCAAAAAGATGTTGGTATTAATTCACTGGTATCAAATGGTATCACTGGCAGGTTTGAATGCACACAAGTGCAAATGAGATTTGAGAGCTTTGGCTTCTACTTCTGTGTTCCACAGAATAATTTCAGTAATTTCAATTTAAACAGAAGTGGCATTTTGGGGGAAAACCGACAGCAAAGACGCAACAAGCAAAACCCCATCAAGATAATATTATCCACATTTAATGATCCATGAGGGTGAGAGCAGATGAAATCAGAGTTAAAGGTGAGGTCTGGCCAGAGCGATGAAGGCCTAGAGAGTGATGGGGGCAGGAGCAGGCGTGTGAGATCACTTCACTGCTGTCAATGCAGAGGGAAAAGCTGCAGAGCAAACACAGGTGGTTCAGAGCGAGGGCAAAGCTCTCCACAACGAGCCGTCCACATCCCCCACTCAGCATTTAGAGAGACTTGCATGCTTCAAACTAAAACCTGCCGACAAACCAGCATATAACAGATTACAGATTCATGTTTCGAATCATCACAGAATGTAACAATTAACAATTGTTTGACCATTTTTGTCCCTTAATGAATCTTGTTTTTGACAAGACATTCCCAAAAAGTTTTCTCTTATATTGTCATGAAATTACCTACAATTGGTCATAACAAAGCTGCTTTCTTGCTAACATACACACACACACACACACTTTAAATTACAGTCAGGAATTCCTTTAAAAATAATGTTTTAAATTTAAGATCTCAAATGAAATTGGCAGATTATTTTGCATTTATTTTGCAATCTGAGGGGAAAATTCTAAACAATCCCGTAGAAAAGATTTAAACATTGGAAAATGTGCTAAATATTGCTGAAATTGTAGTCAAATTAGCTAAATAGCTTAAAATGAACAGGCAAGGGGTAAGGATGCGCACAGATTAAGTGCGTGCCTGATAATTAAAACACAAGCACACCCTTCTATACACATCCTAGACATTTTAGATTTGAATTAGACATCATTTAGCCCAACTGGGCAACTGGTGGCCACAAAGATAGCAAAACTTGCCCTACAGTAAAGATGTAAAATAATTTTAGTGCGATGGCTCTGAGATGGTTGTTAAACAGGCTCTTTTACATGGGTCGAGGTGAAAATGAGACAAACTGAAGAGATAAGACAAGGAATAGCCCTGGGTGCTATTAACTGTCAAAAACATTTTGCAGGTGCTTTGCTGTTCCAGTGAATAATTATGATGAAATGACAACAAACACTAAATAAACCCCTAATTTCCATCTTAATGGAAAAAAAACAAAAAACAACAACAACAAGTGGACTATTTTTAATTTCCATATAAAAAAAGCACTGTTTAACGTTCTCTATCCCTAAAGAATGTGGCGATTAAAAACCTAGAAATGAATCATCCACATGAAATCCCTGAAAGTTAGTGTGAGCTAAAAGCTAAATAAAAAGATCTGAGGAGGAGAAGTCTTTGCTCATCATCTTAAACTCAACTCTTTTTCTTCACTCTGCAGATTTTCTCCGGCTTTCTTTAAAGTATAATGTCAATCGATAAGTGGAAGTCCTGTTCATTTTCAAATGGTTTTGTGGATATGTTCCTGGCACTAGTTGACTAATTTTACGACAGCTGTTCCCATTTCGTTTTAAATTAAAAACCCCACTCTGTAATCCCAGGAGTCAATCCATAATTAAGGGGATTTATAGAAAAACCAAGTGCTACTTTAATAACAAAATTTAATATAGTTCTTAATAAGCCATCAGTCGAACCGTCTTAAATGTGAAATAGAATTTTTTGGAAATCTTCAGATTATAAATAATTATTTTATATCTACATATCTATATAATGGTTGCCATGTGGCACAGTTGCATCCCAGCATGTTCAGACCACAGTCCAAATCATCACAACTAAATACAAACAAACCAGCATCTATTTGTTATTCATAACATCTGTGATATCACAAAACTGGAATATTGTTATGATCAGTTTTGTCCCTCACCATTGGTTGGTTTCATAAACTGTGAATCCGACAGCAAATGTTCATCATATGGCTACACCATCAAAACAAGTGATGACAGGCCTAGAAATATGCATAAATAAATACATTTATAAATAAATAAATACATTTTCCTTATACCACTTTTTATTTATTTTTTAATTAGGGCTTAATAAATAGATATGATGACAACAAGGAGAATTAACATTTATTTAATAAATTAACATTTCAATAATAATAATAATAATAATAATAATAATAATAATAATAATAAACTAAAATAAGTAATAATAAACAAATTAAGCAAAATAAAAATTTAATAATTTATATTATTACAAATTTGTATTATTGATAATTTATTACATTATTTAGAATTACATAAATAACATAACATGAATAAATAAATAAATAATTTATTTTTATTTATTAAATAATAATAAAAATAATCATTTAAGTAAATAATAATAAAATACATTATTTATTATCATTTATAAATTATCTAGATATATTATAAACTTTCTCATTGTTCTTATTATCATGTAAAATAAATAATATTTATTATTGATTATTTATTAAATTAACTTTTTATTATCACTATTAATAATATACAATTAAAGAATAATAATTTCACTGCCATTGCACTCATATGTACATATGCAATGAATAAAACTGTATATCCAAAGGAAAAATACACAAGCTGATACCAAGTAATCAAATTAAATCCAATAAAAACTGTCACGCTAACTATAAGAGAAGCTCAACCTCCATTCTGACATCTTAAGTGGTTAAGTGGATGATGACATCAATGAACTTCGTGCATTAGTATATTTACTTAAGATGCAGGTTAGTAATTGTGTTAAGGTCCGAGGCATGGCCCTGTCTCAGCACCCTTGCTCGCCCCAGTCTCTCTCAGTGCATGTTTACTCAGCTCTATCTAATGACAGCCCTTTTACAGCACTGCATTAAACTCAAGGGCTCTGGCTGCATCAGATAAATACAGCAAATCAAATAGGCTCATGTTTGCCCTGCGCTCCCTGACAGACCCGCGGCGAGGCATCGCAGCACACTGACCAGCCTGTGTCATCCTAAAACCCTGTCAAACAGACACCCAGGGCCGCCAGTCTATCACTGCAAATCGCTGGAAAACAAGAGCAGGAGAGAGCAAATAGAAGTTAATGACTGATACAGTGGAGAGCGTAATGACGAGCTGATAAAGCATCATATGCAGGTCTGCACATTCGGTGAAGGTCGGATTCGAGAATCGTGTTGTTGGCAAACACACTGGCGTGTTTCGTGTATTCGCTGAAAGCTAGCACAGGCTAACTCGAGGGTTCATGACATTAATTTCCAGAGGCTTCTTCCCACGTGTTTGTTTGTGTGTGTGTGTGTGTGTTTTACCTTGCTCGCTTGTTCCCGATTGTTTTGGGTGGCCAGGTGGTGGGTGCTGTTTGCCGAATTATTGCATGGATCTTTCACACAACTCAGCTCTTGCTCCAGACGCTTGCACTGGGGAAGACAGAGAGAAACAGCATCACTTGAATGCATTAAATCAGAATTTGCCCAGGTGATTAGACCAGCTAAAAGACACTTGCTTTTACACTTGGTTGCTTTTGCATTAACTAAACTTAACAAAATGATGTTAAATGATCCTATTAGGTCAAACTCAATGCACTGTTTCTGTACAGTGGGACAGATGTTTCTCATAAATGTCCATTATGTATTATAGTTTATTATTTTAACATTTTCAAATACCTGGTTGGATATTACAGTCTCACAAGCTTATGGAATATAATAGTTTTTTTGCTTTTTTGAAAGAAGTGGGGGATATTATATTGACAGAATAGTTTAAACTGGTGGACAAATATGATAATAACTTTTTTTGAAAGTGTTTAAATATTTGCATTAAAGTTGGCTCAGGAACCCTGTTAAGACCAGTTGCACTGCCACATGGAAAAATCACGTGTATGTAAGTCAGTTCTATTAGAGGTGAAATCTCTGCAGGGTATAAACCTACATTCTCAGTTATTACTATATTTACTGTAAGAACTTCAGCACAGACTTATTATAATATATACCGATATTACTCTCCGTTTGTGTCTGTGATCCCTGGAGGGGCAGACTCATTTGTGGTATAGTTCAAAAATAAAATCACAGTCTTAAAATATGCACAAAATTCAATAGAGTGCTGTGGAACGTCCACAGAGGGGAAAGACAAGTAGTTTAAACCACTTCGGTAACTATTCATATTTAAAAAAAAAAAAAAGGCAGACAACTGCTTGTGTTCAGAGATGCCATAAAAGTTATTTTTTAACTTTAAATTACTATTGTTTATTTATTTGCATCTACCTGTAAAATTAATAAGCAAATGTACAAAAAATTTAATAATCATTAAAAAATTTAATATTTTAATATTTTAAATATATTTTTTAAAACCCAGGTAAGGAATTGTAAACTTATCAAATTTTCCCACAAATAGTACAAATAGTAATGTTATATTGGTACAATTAATAACATGCCAAAGCAAAAAAAAAAAAAAAAATTAATCATTAAAAAAAAAAGAATTAAATTAGTAAAAATCAACCCAACTAAAATAAATAAATAAATAAATAAATAAAAGTCATATTTATAATCATATAAAATATTTAGAATGACTAAATTCCAACAAATTAAACTACAGGTGTTTGGAGTGAACTGTGTAAACAATGGCTCAACTAAATGTAGCTAAATAAATATAATGTCAAAGCGAAATATAAGCATGTAAATGTGAAATTATTAAATAATGCTTTTTTCCAAAAATGCCATAGGGCAAATTCTGTCAGTGTCAGTGGCTCAAATACAACGAATACTAAAACTATTATAAATACAAAATGCTGAAAATCATTTCACAATATTTAAACATAACCAAGTAGTACTTTTAATCAATAGTTATGCTTATACATATTAACACAAAGCCTATCCTCATTTTTCCATCCAGAACGAGACTCTCTGGCGGTCTGTCAGAAAGTTAAACAGGCGCTTTAAACACACACTGACGTGACTAGCTCTTTGGTGGGTATTATTGTAAGCAGGCTTGTTTTCTACCAGTCCATATGTGCTCCTCTCCATGTGCACATTCCAGTATCGACGGACACTTACCAGGAATGTAAACCATCCTCACAGCCTTGACAAGTCCCAATGTTTCAACATTCAGCCGTCTCAAAGAGTAGCACCCGTGCAAACAAGCCTCTCAGCCACCGACCCCAACTCCTGTCTCTTTCCTCTGCAGACTAAAATAACACCACCGCCGTCCAGACAAAACACACAGCTCCTCTTTAGTGTCAGCCTGAGTTATGGTTCTCAGGCAGCAGATGTCTTTTAGAGGGAAACGTATTTTAATCAGAATGCACCTCTGCGGTGACGCAAAAGACCGAAAATAGCTGCAGTTGGGGCGAAATGGGGTGTAGGAACAGACATATTAATCTATTTTAACTTTTAAATCCATTTTAAAACCACACAACAACACAAGAGCATGAGTAAGAGGTCTGAACCATGTGACGTTCAACGAGCGTAAAAAAAAAAAAAATCAGCAGAATATCTCAAGACAACCTTAATTCACCACGCGATGCGACTTCATTTCCTCTCCCACTTTAACATCAGCACTCTATCAAGATCAAGAGAAATTCAATAAGCTCCCGGAGCAGGGACATAACGAAGCAGATCTTATTCGCCGTGTTAACTGTGAGGAGAGGATGGAAGTGAGAATAAGATTTATTTCCTCGAGCACTTATCCAGCTTTTCATATTCCAGTAGGCCAAAGGGATGTGGCGGCCCTCTGCCTGCAGCCGGGCTCTAATCCCTCCGAGATGAGGAGGGAGATGGGAAGAACGGCAGGGGAGGGAGAAATCCTTGAGGATAGAGAGAGGACCCATTCCCGTCTCTGAGGGATTTGGCATGGGGTTTGCAACTTACTTCTGAAATTGCCCCACAGATTCAGGTTTTGGCCCCAATGGCAGTGATGAGCTGGTGGTTTTTGGGGCGGAGTTAGAAGACTGACACCTGGCCTTCAGTTCATATCAGAGAGGTTGACACAGGTTGTCATTGCTTGAGCTGACACTGGCTTTCCAGCTGAATTTGTGCGCACAACAGGATTTATTTTATGAATCTGTCCTGCCTCCAATAAAGGAAGACTCTCAGTGATACATTTACACTATGAAAAGAGCAAAAACTAACCATAAGTTGTCAATTAATATTGTTCCCTTTTACATGTTTTAACATATTCTTTAGACAAATTAAATGGCCTATAACAGCATATCTATAATAGCATATCATGATTTTAAAAAAAGTCATAATAAAATACATTTTTAAAAGCAATAAAAAAAATATATACATTGGGGTCAGTAAGAAAATTGTATTAATACTTTTATTAATTCATTAAGAACTCATTCAGCAAGGATGCATTCAATTGATTAAAAAAAGACAAAGACAGTTTTCTGATCCAGATAAATGCTGCTCTTTTTAACTTTCTATTCATCAGTGTTTCTTGAGCAGCAAATCAGAATATTAGATTGTGACACTGAAGATGAAAATTCAGCTTTGCAACACAGGAATAAATATCTTCTTACAATATTTTTAAACAGAAAACAATTATTTTAAATTGTAACAATACTGCACATTATTACTGTTCTTAATGTATTTGTAATCAAATAAATGTAGCATTGGTGAGCTTCAGAGGCTTAAAAAAATACTAAATATTATAATGCCAAACTTTTTGAGCAGCATTGTATTTTTTAATTTTTTTGTATGCCACAAATTATGGTAAAATAAAGTCAAAATATCTGCAGTGAAGTCAGAAATAAGCCAGTTAGGTGATCTAGTTACTCTATAGTTTACTCTATAGTTACTCTGGTTAAGTCTGAGTTTTTACAGCTCTGAAGTAAATCATGTTCCAGAAATGATCAACTATGTTTCTTATGTCACTGGGCTTTTAAGGACCAAAGCAGGAAGATAGAAATCATTCCAATCAAAAATATTCCTGCAAATCCAACCACATAAATATTAGAGCACGTTATACCTGGCAACCACCAACATAGCTAAATTTACCATCAAATTAAGAGTTTCCTTTTTTTCTCTTTCTACATTATGCTTTGTTGCAGGATTGTATTTCTAAAATGTCAACATTTTAGCCAGAATCACCCATGTTTTTGTATTGTATTGCTCCACTCTTATCTAATAGCACCTCATTGCATATTGATTACAGTAAATTAGCCATCTAAAATACTGAGTGTCACAAGTCTGGAAATCAAGAAGTCAGAAAGGTCTCCATAACCTGTACCATCACACCTGATAAAAGTTACAACACACACTACCCTGAATGACTGTCAGATACAATTCTCTGTTCAAATAATAAAATAAACCATATTATATAACACCAATTAGGCAGCATTTATCAACAAAGAAAAATCCCAGCAAACACATCCACTGCCCCACACCTGAACTCTACGATGAAGCTGAATATCTGGATGTCAATATTTAGCTACCTGCTTGTTTGTTTTCATTTGATTGAATAATGTGTGTAGGAACGGTATACCAAATATTTGAGCTTATGCAGCAATATTTGTCCCTACATGTGTATTAGGGAGCTGGTGTGTTGATTCTTAAATCAGTGCAGGATCTGTGAATAAACACAGATGTATGTGCTTTAATAGACCAGTAATCAAAGTCATCGTGTATAGGAGTTAAAACGCAGAAGGAGAGATAGTCAATATTTAGAGAGTCGTATTTGATTTAGTTTTTTTCTATGGTGTAAAGGTTTCTGGCTTGGTACACAACTACTGTGAGTGGAGTGTTTAGGGCTGGTGTGTGTTAGGATTGACCCTTAGCAGAGAAAGAGGTTTGTACCCTGGTTAAAGCAGCGTCTCTCTCCTCTATGACGGCTTTCATCTCCTCTGAGGTGATCTGGGAGCGACGCTCTCTGGCCCTCTGGATCTGTTCGATGATGGCCGCCCCGCTCTGCTGGATAGTGAGGGCAGAGTCCGCGCTGTTAACCCTGTTCAACAACTCCTCCAGGTCCTGACCAAAACACACAAATGACATCACAACTCATATCAGGCACAATATCTGTTAAACACATGTTAAAGGAATAGTTCACACAAAGATGAAAATTGACTCTCCCACAAAGAGAAATTAGTTTCTTCATCAGAACAGATTTGGAGGAAATTAGCATTACATCATTTGCTCGCCAATGCGTGCTCTGCAGTGAATGAGATGTTTTTCAATTCAAACCATTGCTTACGGCTAAAATATGAGTTCTCTATCCATAAAATTGCTTTCTACAGTGAAAAGGTTGTCTTGTCCGAATCATGGGAGAAATATGCACAGACCATACACTGTTTACAAACAGTCCAAAACAGTTCTTAACAAATATGTGAGTTGATGTCAGAGGACAACAGGGGATGGACTTTTTCACAGGAGGAAGGGCTATTATACCTTAATTATGGATTTGATTCTTACAAACATGCAGCTTTTCACTTCACAAGGAATTAAGTGTTGGACTGGAATGGTGTGGATTACTTGTATTCTGACGGCACCCATTCACTGCAGAACATTCACTGGTTAGCAAGTGATGTGTAAATTTCTCCAAATCTCTTCCCATGGAGGAATAAACTCATCTACATATTGGATGGCCTGAGGATGAGTACAATTTCAGCAAATTAGAATTTTTGGCGGACTATTCCTTTAAGATTTAAAAACTATTTACATTGTCACCTTCATTTTATTCAGAGTCCCAAAAAATCCCAAATATATGAGCATATGCAATTTGGTGCAGTTGCTGAAATTTATAAGCCCAAACAGTAAGATGAAATTCTGATTGCTTGTAAATCAATGAGATCTTTATAAGAGTACTGCAGACTGTTTGCATTAAATGCATATACTGTGAATATCAGCGGTCACTCTAAATCTCTTAATAATATGTCCGAGTTGAAAAATCCTTAGATCCTCACATGCAAATTGTGTGTTGTGATTTAATTTGTATATATTTTGTTAAATTCTTTAATAAATATTTATTCACATAATCATTTTATAATAATTAGTCATGCTTATAATGTAATATTTGTATCATTAAGTATTTTATTGTTTATTAATTTGTTTCTATACTTTATATTCCTTAAAAAGTTTCCCTAGCTTATGCATTTTCATTGTTGTTCAATCTCATGCTTATGGGATTTCATGGACTGTTTTGTCTGTATGAATAATAGATAAGAGGGAATGTTTATAACCCCCCCCCCCCCAAAAAAAGAAAACATATAGATGCCAATAACCACTTATATGGTATTTTTGATGAAAGAAACATCAACTTGAGAGGTTATGTTAGCAAACCACTGTCAACAGAGGCATAGTCCAAAAGCTGCTTATCAAATAGCCACATGATTTAAGTTATCATTTGTTCATGCAACAGGTGCACAGAAAATTACAAAATCTTTTATCAGAATAAGCAACAAAACAAGCCTTTCCTGAGGCTGTGTTTTCATTTATGACAGTCGGACAAAAAGGGTACACAGAACAATCAGAGATGAAATTCTCCAGTGAGGAAGGCTTACCACATCACTTTCTTCAGGTTTAATATTCTCCAGCCTGGAGAGAGATGGAGAGAGAGAAAAAAAATGTGTGAGAGAAAGAAATAGAGAAATGAAATGTAGTGAGCTTCCTTGAGTTTCCTTTATGTCACTCTGCAAAATGAGATCACTTCCCAAATCCAGTAATTGCATTCTGTGGGCTTTGGTATGAAAGCAGAAGACACACTCAGAGATATTAAAAGTGCTGTTATTCAACTGTAATGCCCATTCTGCTCAGAACTGATAGCGGATTGTTAAGATATTAATGTTTACTACTTTATATGACTATTGGGATCAATTGTTCATATGTGTGGTGAAATGGAGAGATGGATTAGGACTGAACCTTTTGTGCCACACCTGCCATGAGCATCTTTATAAAGACAAAGACAACAGTAATTATGGAACCAAATGCCTGGAGAAACACGAGTCACACACTGTTGGAAATATTTATGATTTTGTAGGTTCTTCATATGGACCTTGATAACAAATGCACGGTCAAAAATACTTGCTCTTGGCTAATATAGATCAAATGCATGACAAGTCAAAGCTTGAGGTTTTTTGCAATAAATGTATGAAACATATACAGTGGGGTCCAAGACTCCAAGAAGAAGAAAAAAAGACCGCAAGTAAACAAAGCTGTATGCTTAAAATAATTTTAACAAAATGATGACCATTTAAAATGAATAAAACATATTTAGATTTCATTTCTAAAACAAGTCTAATATTTCTAACATCATTTACAATTACATATAAAAAAATCTAAATAATAAAAATATGTACATACTACCATTCAAAAATTTAGTGTTGGCAATATATGTTTTATGTTTTTTATTTAATTTTCACCAAGTCTGCATTTATTTAAAAATATAGTAAAAAATTACAATTTAAAAGAACAGTTTTCTATTTAAATATATTTTAAAATGTAATTTATTCCTGTGATGCCAAGCTGGATTTTCAGTTTTATTACTCCAGTCTTCAGTGCAACATGATCCTTCTGAAATCATTCTAATATGCTGATTTGCTGATTTTTGTGGAAACTGTGATCCATTTTTTTTTTTCAGGATTCTTTGATGAATAGAAAGTTCAAAATAATTTATTTGATATAGAAATCTTTTGTAACATTATTGTCTTTACTGTCCCTTTTCATCAATTTAACGCATACCTGTTTAGATTAACTTCTTTATAAAAAACATACTGACCCCAACCATTAGAACAGAAATTTAGATACAAAATATAAGCTCTCCACATTATATTTGTGCTGCCATAGTTTCACAGGTATCAGTGAGAAACAACAGCAGGTGAACTGCAGAAACTCGCCCTGCCTACTTTTACAGACCCCACCAGCGTGATGCTCTTTTAAGAGCAAAACGAATTCCTCAATCATCCTCCAGGCAGAAAAAAACAACAACCCCTCCACTCATTTACAAAAGCATTACATGGATCTCCATCCATTATAAAGGTACATACTCATTCACACAATGGATCCAAGAGTGACCTGCGAAAATAAGGGCTTAGAACATGTGCGTCCATGTTCCCTCAAAGATAATGGGATTCCACTTGGCTATCAATTATCATTTTTTTTTGAGAGAAGGGCCGGAATGAAGCCCTTCAACACAGCTATAAGAGGTAGGCGATTTTATAATTAGATTCTGATGAGATCTTGTGCTCATTGGGCAGCCAGAAAATGCATTGTATGCCTCTCGATAATTGCAGTTCGTTTGAGTGACTTGAGTAACTATCAATAAATCATGAGGCCGACTGAAATATTAAACCGGGTCTAAGGTTATATGAATACCTCTGGAAAAGGATGTAAAGCAATAAGGAAGAGCGTAAACTCATCTGTAAACAAACAAAAATAAAATATATATATATACTAGTTGTCACATACTCATATATGTAGATGCTTTTTAAAACCACAACCAGTGCTGAACAGGATATAAATGCTTCCGTCTGCGGCTTCCCATTGCAATGATGACTAAAGCCACATGTCTTACATGCTTCTCAAACCTTTAAATCCAATGCCTTTAAAAAATGCTGAGAAACTTTAATGGCTCTTGGAATTGTGGAAACAAAACCTCAGGCTTTCCATTTATCACAAAACAAAAGCATTTGGACCATAAAGCTTCTGAGTTTATCATTTATCAACAATGAGTTAAAAGAAGACATTAAAGATGTTTATCAGACATATTATGTCACCAAATATTATCCCTTTTCACTACTACTATTAATAAGTACAACAGAGAAAAAATGAGAAGAGAAATGCATTGAGATTTATCAAACTCTACTGACTGCAAGATCAGTAGGCTGGTTAACATTGAATATATTGCAAATATTTAACATCTTCAATATTTAAAATTTCTTTTTGGCAATATAAAATATTGCAAAATTTCCACAGCTATCAAACTTCTTAAAGATTGCTCCTTGTTTCATTAGGAAAGCTCTACAACAGATATTTTAATTGTGATTTAAAAAATTCTGAGTTTCCATTTATTTTCAATAAGTCTTTTGGATTCAGTGAATTGGTTTAAAAAAAAATTGCAATACCATTCAAATAAGTTTTTAAACTGTAAAGCATGAACCGATAAAATGTATAACATGAATGCAATGCAAGTCGCTTTCGATAAATGTGTCTGCCAAATTCATCAATGTTTTTACTTATCCATTTAAAAATGTGGGGGTTTTATGTTTTTTCAAAGACATATCTTAAGCTCACACGCTGTGTAAAGCCTTTACTGTCAATTTAATATATCTCTGCTAAATAATGTATTCAATTATTCTAACGGATCCCAAATTTTGGAACAGTAGTGTATATATGGAGATATAAGGGCCTTTTTGCACCACAGGAACCTTTTCATAGTAAATTAGCTTCTACTCTGGAGCAGGGTCTGATCAGCACAACTGGTACTAACCGTGACATAAGTAGACACTGAATGGCCAGACGCGTTCGAAAATGCCCTCAACCGCCATGATTTAAAACGCAGTGTAAACGTACTATAAACATTGTGTCAACTGATTTCGCAGGTATGATGAACAGCGATAGATGGACGGACGCTGAAATGCAGGCACTTGTAGCAAATGTAGCACTGCCATTTGTCGTTTCAATCGTTGTTGAAGTTGAACGTCGCGTACAAATGACATCGCTGTCGACCGGCTTACATCACATCCTAATACACACAGTCGGTGGAAATGCAACCCTTTAAATGGTACTGGGAAATAGTTCACGCAAAATCTTCCCAGTACTTAAGTACTCTACATTTAGTTTGGAACTAAAGCGGTACAAAAGGCCATATATAGGGAATAATGTAGCTGCATCCCCCAGCTTAATCAGCACCAAAGCTCAACATGTCTAGACCACTAACCCAGGCCTTCAACAAACAATGGGCCTCATTTACAAAAATAATGTTTCTGTGTAAATCATTCGTAAAACCATTCTGACATAAACAATTTTCAAGTCAACGTGACAATTTACATAAGACTCTTTATACTAAAGACTTACACACTAATTAATTCGGCTCCTGTTTTATAAACAAAGCCTAATTAGTATAATTAAAGTATTAGTATTAGAGTATTATGGCACAACTTGATAGAAAACTTGGCAGATTATAGATTTTTTTATTTTTTTGAGGAGCTCCTTTGAGAAAATGATTAGAGCAGCATGTAGTTGAACAGGCTGAACTGATGCTGTTTTTGGAAGAGGTTTGAATGTCACATACTCCAGCGTCGACTCCTGAAGCTTCTTTGCCCGAAGTAAAGCCTCATCCCTCTCCTCGTTAGCCAGACGCAGTCTGGCCATCACAGCCTGGTCTCTCTCCCTCTGAGCCTTATAGATTTCCTCGACTAACACTGAGAGAAAGAGAAAGAGAGAGAGAGCGAGCAAGAGAGAGAGAGAGAGAGAGTGGGGTTATTATTCTGGTATTGCACTCCAGTGCTCCAGCTGCACAATAACAAGGCTAAGCTCCTCGGGAAAGAGGTTATTGCAGTTGAAACACTATGGCATAAGTATTAATAACTCTAAGTGAGCCTTATTTTGAGAAGACAGTCTCCCCTGGGTAGGTGTATGTGTGTGTGCACGACCACCCAGAGCAATAAAAACAGCAGCAACACCCTGAAGTCAGAGTTCCAGGCTCTTTTAGACTTGGAGACATTTTATTTATGAAATTTCAGCATGGAAACACTCTAGTTTATCAACATTGTACGGGAAACAGAAAGCAATTACACCAGACTCATGAATGTCAGAAACCATCAGAAGAATATCCTCATATAGGAGACAAACATGACTGTGTTTGACCTACAGGCCTCAGAAGGTCCACGGGCATGCTGACGTACGCATTTCCGAAACAATATTGGAAACGAAGGCCCCTGGTGAATGAATGAACTAATGAACAACAAACAAGCAAATGAACAAACAAATGATGAATGGGTCCAAGGGCATACTGACGACTCTCCAAGAATCTCCAAGCAATACTGGAGACAAAAGCTGCTATCAAATAAATACTATTACATGAATGAATGAATAAATCAACAAACACACAACCAAATAATGACTAAATGAATGAATGAAGGAATGAAAAGGCCTATGGCAAAGCAACATTGACTGCTAGCAAACGTATATAACTGAACGAGTCAATTACACACAAAAGGCCACTAGGAAATATTAATGACTGAACAAACATACATACAAACAACTGAATTTATTAATGAATGCAAATAAATGAACCAATAAATAAATAAACGGATGAACCAACAAGCTAAATTACCTTTGAACCATTTTCTAAAACCTTATAACACACACAAAGGCTGCTAGCAAATAAAAATGAATGACTGAGTGAACAAATGAACAAATGGACAAACAATCAAACAAGAATGAAAGAATGAAAAGCATTATTACAGTCCAAGACCACACCAAGAAATAAAGGAATTAATTAATTATAATGGACAAAGGACACATGAATGAACAAAATAACAGACAAACAAACAAAGAAGGTATTGTATGAAGAAATGCTTGCTAAGAGAGTTTTGATCAAAGATGCACTGATTTTGATTCATGCTCCCGACCTGACCTGCACCAAACTCAAAAATCAAGCAGACAGGTTGGTAAAATCCACAGGATTTTTGGCATTACCAAATGGTCTTTGGCACCGTCTCTAATCCCACCGAAAGCAGCACACTTATCAATCACTCGCATCAATACTTTCCTGCATGTTACGAAAAACACTCATTCCCACACTAAGCCACTACAAAGTTCACAAAGCAAATCAATATTGCTGGAATTTGCTGATTAAACATCTCCAGCCCGAACCATACAAATCATATTGAAATGAAGGCGGTGAATAAATGCATTATTATCGCTTTATTAAATGAACAATTTGACAGCCTAATTGGGAATCATATAAGTCACGTGTCACATATTTCCATTTAATTAACAAACTCTGAAGTGGTGCTTTTTGCACTAGTTAAGATCAAATGAAAAGTGAATATTGGCCAAATTTAAATATTTGTTCAGCAAAGGTGAGAAGCGTGTAGATTTCATTGACAAAATAATCAGTTACAGAGAGGAATGATCATTTCTGATGAGGGCGCTTTATGTTAGACATACTGGTTTATGTTTACAAATGTCGAAGTGTGCTTTTCTCGGGTTCTGCTGACATGTACTAACTAATTAATTAAAAGTGTTTCTTTTTCAGCTGTGTTGGAAGATCAGACATTTGCATTTAGAGACCTATGCAATGTCACACCTTACATTAAACACACACAAAAAAGTAAATGCTGCCATATTAAATGAGTCTACTTAATCTTGATTCTTTCCAACCATTTATATGTATTTCTTTACCCAGGTGTCCTACCTGCAGCTCTCTCACTGGCACGCGCCTCCTGCTCAGCCTCCTGTAGCTCAGAGTCCAGCAGCTTGGCTTGCAACTCTTTCTCCTTCAGCGCCAACCTGTCCTGGAGCTGCAGACACACAAGACATACGCTTAACTTTATAACTGAGTATATGAGTATAACAAAATGAAGAAATAAACAACATACCTGCTTGATAGATAAACGTGAATTTTTGTTTCGTTTGTGTCACTTCCACATTCTACCAAAAACTGTAAATTAATAATTAAATTGGATGAAACACTACTATTCAAAAGTTTTTTTATGTTTATAAAGGAAGTTTATTATGCTTACCAAGGCTGCATTTGGTCAGAAATACAGTAAAAAAGTTTGTAATAAAATATTATTACGATTTAAAATGTCAGAAATCATTCTAATATGATGATTTGCCACTCAAGAAGCATTTCTTATTCATTATTATGTTAAAAACAGTTGTGCCGCTTAATATTTCTGTGGAAACTGACACATTATTTTAGGATTTTTTAATTAGTAGAAATTCAATAGAACAATTGTTTGAAATATAAATAATTTGTAAATATATTCTAGCAATGTTTTATTGTCACTTTTGATCAAGTGTCCTTGCTGTTCAAAAGTATTGATTTCTAAAAAAAACAAAAACAAAAAAAAACAAAAAAAAACACAAGTTAAAAAGTGTAATGATTGTAAAATAAATAGGTTTATTTTTATTTATTTTTAGCTGAAAATAAAGTTTTTAGATTAATTATGACCTGAATATCATATATTGGCACCTGTTAGGCACACTTCCAGTGAAAAATGTATATCAGCCAACAACAACTTTATAGCCACTGCGTCAAGCTTATGTATTTGCACCACTACATCATATAAAACAAGACTTATAAAAAAAACGAGGAACTGTCATGTCTTGGCAGTAAATCTGGATTGGCGAGTGATATTTTACAAGCCTCTCAATGAAAGATTTAACCTCCTGCCTTAAATATTTTCATCCTGTCTGTTTTTATCCTCCCGGACTTTGAAAACATGACGGGGTTGGGCCAGAGTCCTCAAAGGGCTCTCTCAGATCACTGCCAGCAAAAACACACACTTGGGACATGTTCCTGCCCTTCTGTCAGGAGTCACAACTACTTGCAAACGGGGGACATCAATTACAGTCATTTCCCCCCATCTCTGACCCCTCAAATGACGCCTCTCCAGATGGGTGCAGATATGCCACATATATTTCAAGGCTCTACTCCTATGTCCTGAAAGAACAATGATGGAGCAAGAATATATAAAACAGAATGCAATGCATTTTAGAGGCCAACAACTACTTCTGCCTTCTTAGATTTCAATCCCCTCCTGACCACCTGATGTATAGTGACTTTTTACAATGCAGTCAACTCCTGATGAATTAAACTAAATCCCACCATCACATTATAGAAGTAAAATGAGTTGTAAGCACAAACTGCACAGATAATTTGATCATTAAACACTTAATTTTCAAGTACTTTTTTCAACCCAATGCCGACTAGCTTGGCAGCATTTGCTAACAAAAGCTAGCTACCTACCTAAAGTTAGTTAATATGGAATTTATGGTTAGAGTATAAAGGACACTAGTGCCATTAGATAGTAAGATGACACATTGAGTGTTTTCTAACTTAAACAGAGCTGCTCGGAAAGGCACATAAACTAATGGCACAATCCTGTCTGACATGGAATTTCGAATCTTTAAGTCTATGTGGCTGTTGTAACTTTTAGATTAAATGAATGCAGCAAAACAACAAATGAAATACGTTGAAACTTTCAGAGTGTTCATAACCTTTCATGAAGCACAAGACCACCTAAATTTAAAAAAAGAAAGCTAGTCTAGTCTCCGACTGGATGAGAAGAATGCAATACAAATTAATCAACAAATACAAAAGCAGGTCTTGTTGAAGGAATAATAAACCTTAGGCATGGTAGTGCCGGGTTTAATTTTCAACAGGAACAAGGCTGTGAGGGATAGAAGTACAGTGCACTCAATGGATTGTACTGATTGTTCAGCTAACTTCTTTCTGAAAAAACTTTGACTAGACAAAAGCTCCTTTAAACAGTTTTGAAAATTGTGAGTTGTGAAAATTACATGAAGTCTATCCCTCGAGGCCTCATTTTAAGTTTGTGTTAAGTTCAATATGGCATCTAACCTTATTAAGGTCTATCAGGAACATGAACCTCTTAACATGTGAATTCACCTTCTTATTGAGGTCTCTAAGGGAATCCAGCTCCTTCAGGAGAAAAGCAATGTTCTTCTCTTTATCCAGAGCTGGCACTTGTTTTTTGGAATCGCTGATAACTTTGGAACTTCCCTGGTCCTCATGAACACGAGTGTGCCTTCAGAAAAAACAAAAGTTCATTCGAAATACTCTCTTATTAAACTCCCAAACGGTCAACAAAAAATGAATCATTCACATTTTGACATGCAATTATCAAATACACAAGGGATGCTGTCTTCCACTTTCAAGAATATTACTGTGACTTGTTTACTTTGAAATATTAGTCAAATCCTACAGTTGACCTTTAAGGTAATATTAAAGTATTACTGCACTGGATTGCATGGTAAATTACTTCCCTCTTGTAGCTAGGAATTCCATTCAGTTATTATTAAGGAGGCAAAGAAAATGCATTGGAATCTATATTTATAGATTCACGCTACGATATAATTAAAATCATCTTACAATGGACAATCATGCTAAAAGTGAATATTACTGCTTTATTCATATTCTCAATAGTGCTCAAGACAGATGAAACTAAACAACTGTTGCATATGTTTGCAATGGCACACTATCTACTATTATTATTATTTTTTTATAAATTAGTATGCAATATGAATACTTTGCACAGTATGCACATTTTCATACACACAGAAGAGTTGGATGACCAACTACATGCGTGGTATAACATTATATACACCTATATAACATTATATTAATAACATATATTATAACATATACATAATTTATTTGTTATAATTATTTATTATTAGAATTTAAATTATTAAGAAGCAGTCGAGCAACAGAAGAGGGTGGCACTGGCAGCTTGAAAGGGTTTTGTTTCTTCCCATTAGATTTAAGCACAGTTGCCATTGCTAAGAAACATAGTTTAGCTTACTGTGTTTCCAGAGGTAAATGCATACTGAAGTTGCGTTTGTTCTTGTGTGGATCGCATGGCTTTTTATTTTCAGTTTGCTAAGTAGTAAGGTGCAAATCCACTGACCAAGACACCAGCAAGGCATGTGAGTATTGCTTTTCTCCCCTTTCCTTTTTGTACAGTTAGTTTTAGTTAATTGTACACATTATCTGCTTTCAAATATCTACTATTACTACTAGCAGATACAATAAGTGCACTGTCCCTATATCCACTACTACTTCACTCTCTATTCCAATTGGTCTGTGGAATTGCCAATCTGCTGTAAATAAAGCAGACTTTAATTCATCTATTGCTACTCATTCAAGTCTCAACCTCATGGCCCTAACTGAGACTTGGTTCAATCATGAGGACACTGCCACTCCTGCAGCCCTCTCCACTAATTGAACATTTCACCGAGTGGTGGAGGCACTGGTCTATTTTTCTCAAATTAATGGAAATTTGATCCTTTATCATCTCTTACTGGCAACAGTTCATTCGAAATCACACACAATTACTATTATCCACCCTGTTAAAATCCACTTTGCAATTGTTTATCGTTCCCCAGGTCAACTGGATAACTTCTTAAACTCCCAAAGAGGCATGATATCACTCTCTGTGACCTTTTCTTGGACGGTTCCCTCCTGGTGAAATGACCTGCCTATCTGAACATAGGATAACTGTTTCAAGTCAACAGAAAAACTAAAACTAACTAAAGAAAACACTATCAAAAAATGTAAAAGTAAAAGCATGAAGAAAAAAAACTGCCGACTAAAATTAGACAAAACATTTTTAGGATTGGATTTTTATTACCCAGTGTAAGATGCAATGTGTGTGAGCGAGTCTCTCTGTTCTCCTGACCTGAGTGCGGCAGACCCTGCCCTACTGACTTGAGGTGTGTGGCCTGGACTGCTGGCTATCTCGGTAATATCCTGCTCCTGCTGTGCTGCGAGTCTCTGTGGAGACCGTCTCTCCTCCTCCATGATTCTCTCTTCAACTGCAACTGGCAAGGGCGGGGGTGATGGGAGTCTGTGCGACAAATCTACTCTGGGCTTGGGCGTCTTAGATGCTGCATGAAAAAAAAATGAGTAAGAGTAAGCAAGAGCCACAATAACATAGAAAAGACAATAACTATTTATTTCACTTCATTGCTTCGCTTTTATAGTAACACAAGGTGCTTTCATGTTCCAAAAATAAAAAAAAAGCCAATAAAGTTTTTGTGATGACTATTGATTTTGCCCTATATGCAATATCACAGGAGGGAGGGAAAATGTCAAACACATCTTCATTTCTAAGTGATCTTTTTGTTTTACTTTTTTGCATTGAGATCTAGAGAATATAAGTAAATTTGATTATGTTTATTGAATATAATAAAATGCAATATTTATTTTCATTCCATGGCCCTCAATCAAGTTTTTGTCCTTGGTTGTAGTCTACAACTTGTAGATAGTTTAGACACCTCTGATTATTCCCATTATTGTAGCATGGCTTTGAGTGAAGAACATAGTGAAATATAAGTTTAATTCACTGGAAATCTTCTTCACCACTACACTGACTATCTTCATATTCAAATTTGACACAATGTGATTATTTATGAGACACATTAGAACAAATTACATTTGGAATTATTTACTTAAAATCTGGCAACATATTTTTTGACCTGCCATATTTGACCCAGACATGAGTGAATTCTGAGAACTGCTGTTAGAAAAAGATTATCATTGATAACCTTTTAATCACACAAATTACTTGATATTAAGATTTCATAGAGCTTTCAGTCATTTTTGGATCAGACTCAGATCTCTATTGATATTCATTATAATGAAAAGAGCATAAGAAAGAAAGAGAATCATACAGAATTTATTTTTGGGTGAACAAATCTTTCCAAATTTTGATTCTTTTATACTAAACAATAACAAGCTAGTAAAAAATAATTATTGTTTTCAAACAGGTTTCCCAAACATTCCCCTGTCTGTTATCGGTTGCCCATGCAGACAATCCTGCCCCAAACTAATGCTATTGGTTGAGTATATGTTGGAATGCTCAAACAAATACAGCATGTTTAAAAAGTGCCACACTGCTTAGACTATTCAGTTAAACCAACCTAAAGCTGACTCTGCATATTACATAAAAAGTATTTTAGCATCCAGAAAAAGCTTTAGGAGCTAAATTAAAAAGGAAAAGACTTCCATTCTTCTGCTGTGAGATTACAGTCTGACCGTTTGAAAGGCAGCTCTGTTGGTTGGTTTGCGTCAGCTCTCTGAAAAGGAAACTAGGTCTGGCCGTCTTTCATGAGGGAATGTGGCGATCCGTGCCGAGTGACTGGCAGGAGGGGGAAAACGAGGTCTTCTGTCAATGTTTCTGTAGCGCTCAGGGCCAGAGATACAGGCGGGGAGGCAAACACAGAGGCCTGTCTCTCTGGCAGCCTTTCTGACAACATGCTTTGCTCCTCAGGGAAAGCTAGATGTAACCCGGACCGTTTGTGATCAAAACCAAAGAGTGAAGGCACTTGAATCAGAGACATTTTAAACTAGTGTAAATTTGTGATTACAAAACCGGTCAAGATAGAGACTTGAAAGATACAACAAATGTTTAAGGTAAAATTCATAATTTCTAGGTAAAAACTATGTATTTTAAACAGGTTTCCTGAATTAGCCACTGGTCAGCCAAACAGATTCCCAAATTCACACCATTGGTTGAGTGTTTTTGGGTGGGGCTAGTCGGGAAGCTCAACAAACAGCAATGTTTTGATAACGCCACAAAGCCACAATGTTTACACATTTCAGTGGAATTAACCTACAAATGGTTAAATTACAGCAGGAAAAAATTACACTCTTCAGCTTTTACATCTACAAATAAATTACACAGATAGTAGCACTAAGTGCATGCACAAGGTCAAGTGCTACACAAAAAAGCCACCTGGCCATCCTGAGATTATAAAATACACATAAATCAGTTTAACATCAGTGCAATTCAAACTGAGCAAAACTCAAACAACAGAGCGCTTAAAAGCATCAAAAAGGGGAATCATTCGGCGTAAGTAAATGAGTTTTGATGCTCGAGTCTTGCGACCACGATGTCCAAAAAAGCTCCAGCTTAGCCGGCACAATTATTTAGCGAAAGGTCAGGTTTTGAAGTCGAGATCAGGGAGGTCTGCCTCATGGCTTTGTTGCTAGGGCTCTGCTCTCAGGATTGCTGGAGACAGTTATTAGTATTCCCCCGTAAGACTCACCCGTGCAAACACCAAATTCAAACCATGAATAATAACGCCAAACACACATATAGAAGCCCTTTGTCACACTGCAAATATGCGACTTTTGGAAACATTGTTTCCCTAACCTGGGTTATTTCTTTAATTTTATCTCCCACTCCGGGTGTCTCTCACAAAGGTAACTGCCCCTGAGAATGTGTGTTTAAAGCGCCATTTCACTCACAAATGGGGTGAGCAGGGCTTTTAATCTAAGCATGCAAAGTAAAGGCCCATTTCCTGTGGGAACCAAGTATAAAAGGACCCAACATTAAGAGTAAATTCAGAACTGAAGAACTGGCTCCCTTTCAAATGATGAGTGTGAATTTGAATTGAATTGACCACAAACCACATGATACTGAATTGCAATTTAAATTAGAATTACAGGAAGAGGAATTTAATTATTTTAATTTGAAAAAACTCAATACAGAGAAAACTTTTCAATGTGAGAAAACTCAATACAAGAAATTACATACATTTGTCCAAAACAAGAAAATGGGCTAGAATGGAAAACTTGGATGTTCATTTTGAGGATTTAATTTGACACACTGTTTGGCTTGATTTTAAAGACTTTTAATCCAACATTTTGAGTAATTAAGTCTTTTTCAACAGTGGTCCATAAAATATAATGTAAAATATTAAAGATAATAATATACCATTACACTCTAAAAAATGCTGGGTTGTTTCAACCAAATTTTGGGTAAAATATGGACTAACCCAACTTTTTTAAAATTTAAAGCAACAGCTGGGTTAGTCCATATTTAACCCAAAGTTGGGTTAAAGCATTTATAGTGTCTATTAAATATATATATATATATATACATTAAATTATGCAAAAACTAACAAACAAACAACCCCCCCCCAAGAAATAAAAAATCTAATTCAAAAATGGTGAATGTGTTGTTTGAATCATTCATTTAGAATTTCATTCCATTATAATTCTACTGTCTTAAATGAAAATTATAACTCTACATCTTGTTTGCAGCCTCAATTCAAATTCAGTAATGTTCATAACTGCCATTTAAAAAGTATTCTTAATTCAATTTAAAAAAATGACCAGACATGACCATGTCCTCCATTCGCACTACCAACGATCTCGTGCCGCCTTACTAATGTCTGTCACTAATAATCAAACACAGGCTAATGAACCGCCTGCAAAAAGATTGAAGTGTTTCACCAACAGCCCAAATGTATATTTGAGCAGCGAGGCAGAATAAATTTGCATATCAGGAGCGTCTGGTGAAGGGTTGGTAAATACTCTGTTTATCTCTCATTGTCATTCAAACCAGTCTATCTAAATAGTGGCTCTTCCACAGCGTTATGGCCTAGGTAAAGTTATTACGTAGCAGCCCGGCATTGTAGAATAACGTAAACAAATGTTTATGCATATAAATGAGTAAATAAATAAATGTAAATAACTGTTAATATACTATACAGAGCATGTATACATCGGGAAGCTTGTAAAACAAGACTTTAGTCATAAAAACAGACACATTCTGGCAGAAATGCAAGCAAATGTAGCGCAAATAGTAAACAAATGAGGCAAGAAAAAAAGAGCCTTATAACTGTAAAATAACATGTTTAACTGTTCCATAAGATATGTTTTTGCTATGATTTGTTGTGATAGGATTGCAATTATCACGGCCACAATAACACTAATTTATTATTGATTACCTTGTATGAGTTTCTCCTCCAGGGCTTTTGATAAACTCTGACATTGGGATGTAGCTAAGGTAGTTTCAACTAAAGATCTGAAAAAAAAAAAGAAATAGATGTGAAATGTACAAATATGCAAAAAAAAAACTATAAAACCAACACTATTTTTCCCTGTCCCCTTCGATATCTAACAGCAGTGCACTTTGTCTGACACACTCAGGTGAAGACAGGTACAGGATATTGACAAACTGTACATCAATGCCACTGCTTTGAAGGAGCTGCATGTTTTGTTTCAAAGCGCCGATTAAAGCAAATATCAAAGACCTTCAAGAGTTCTGACCCAAAGAGGACACAGTTAACTCTTTTAACAAGTCATAATCTTCTGCAAAACACAACAATCAGTGTCAGGTGTAAATAAAAATACTACTAAATTTGTAATATATATTTCTTTTAAACACTGAAAATGTGAAAATATAGCCAAAATGTACTTTAAACACATCGCAAAATGAGCTAATTCATAATTTCAGTATACACAATGTGTACTTTCACTTTAAACAATTAAAAAACAAAAATACAACTTAAATTCACAGGTGTATAATTGCTTTAAAATGCTGCCAAATATAGAATTTACCAACAAAATTCAAATTTAAATTGTTCACTGATATTCAGCAAATTTTATTAAGTTATAGTGCTCTAAAAAACCAGAGCAGTTCTAGTGCAAAAAGTGTAAATCAGTAAATTTGTCATAAGTAATAACTTAAATACTAGTTTAAATCATAAAGTGAGCCAATTCAGTACTGAAAAGCTTTAAAATAATTAACATAAAATTTCATTGCGTGCATGTTCTGCACAAGCATTTCACCTGCAACCAATTTACTTTGAACAAACTAAACTAGCAGCTGATTTTTAAACATTGTAGCCAAACACCGTTTTGGATTTAGAAAACATCTCTGCAAAGATATCATTACAGCATGTAATCATCGCCTGCAATGTACACTGATAAACATTTTGCACATATTAAAAAAAAATACGTCCTTAATTGTAACATGTGAAAGAAAGCCATTGACAAACAGTGTAAAATGAGCCAAGCAAGGCATCATTACCCGGGTTGTGGTGTGGTCTCTGAACAATGGTGCTTTACAGGGGACGGCAGCCTTTGTTTCAGTTCTTCATTGACTTTAGGATTAGCTTGAAATATATAGAAAGGGATATGATTAATTCCACTGCAGAAAAAAATGCTTTTCATCACAGGCTCGAGCTCACTCCTTTTCCATTAGACTTAGAAAGGTTAGTATTAATTACAGCCTGTCAATATGATCTCGGGATGCTTGGTGGAGAGCAATCTTTAATAACCTCAGGAGTAGAGGCAGAAAACAAGACAGGCGGCTTTTAATTTGCCGTGTGAAATTATGCTTTAAGACTTTGTCTTTATCTCATCCACTGTGTACCAGTGCTTTACCTCGCAGTTTATGGAGGACTAATGAACACGGGCAATTAACAAAGCGTAATCCCACCATGCAATCGTTTTAATGCTTTTAGCTATCAGAAAAGTAAACAGCCATTTAATACAGCTCAAGCCATATCAGATCCTAGTCAGGAAGCGCCAATTAAAGTGCCATCTACTCAGGTGTAATTAAATAATGGTGGATAATTTAGTTCTGTGAATGGAAGCTAATTCATAAGCAAGCAACAAACAGACAGGAGGCAATTAGCAGGAACGCTGACATTCAGCTTGTTGATCGCTGGCGGTAGGAGCTGTGGTGGAGAGCTTCCCTCTAGTGGTGGAGCTTCTGAGACAAGAACTTCTTAACACAGCACACACCGGGGGCTTACAAGCGTCAACACTTGCCATTTCAGTTCTGTCAACTGTAGGTGCTTTGCCAGGGTCACATTTATGAACCAAAAGAATGCAGAACATCTTCGAGACATCGTCGTACTGAACAAGGCAAAAGCAAAATGTTTCCTGGTTGGTTATTTTTTGGGAACCACTTTTGTTAGGGAAACCTTAATTAGAAACACATGTCTTCTAGGGTTCAAACTTCTCACACTACCAGGATTTTCAACAAAAATCAGTAACACTTTAGAATAGGTAACACTTCTAAACATTACTCTCAATAAATTCTTAATTTGCTGCATATTAATAGTTAGGAAGGTAGTTGTTAGGTTTACTGTAGGTATTGGGTAAGTTTAGTGATGTAGAATAAGGTCAAGTAGAATAAGGCATTAATATGTTCTTAATTAGCACTAATACATGGCTAATATTCTAGTAATATGAACGCTAATAAGCAACTAATGGTGGTTACCTATTATAAAGTGTTACCCAAAAATCTAAGCTTATAATTTCTAACCAAAACAATATTTTATAGCTTAAAAACTGTTTCCCAGACATTTCATATTGTATTCATACATATTATGGTATTGGTAATTGTAAAAATGGCCTAATATTTCCAGTTGGTATCCTGCATCTTGGCTGGATTCTGTTCTTCATGAGTCTCAAATATTTTACATTTTCTGTGCTGACTAAAATACCTTATATAACATTGGATTGACACATTTCGTTTCCTACTGTTCAAAAGATTGGGGTCAGTAAGATTTAATTTTTCTTTTCTATTATAATTAATACTTTTATTTAGCAATGGTGCATTAATACATTCATAGTGCTGAAAAACTATTCCTTTCAACTTTCTATTCATCAAAGAGTTTTGAAAAAAAAAAAAACACGAAATTTATTTTTGCTCCCACAAAAATAACGTTTAAGAAATGTTCAAGCGTCAAATCAGAATATTAGGATGATTTCTAAAGGATCATGTGACCCTGAAGAAAGGAGTGATGATGCTGAAAATTCTACTTTGCCATCACAAGGAAAATAGATTTATTCAAACTGAAAATATTCTTTATTATTTAGTAAATTATCACTTGCTAGAGAAACTTGGAAAAAACTGATCAAGATTTGACAAAAATTTGGACAGTCCCCTTGTTGATTTTATTTTATTGCATTTATTAAGGTTAATTTGATCAATCTTTAGAAGCACACTACCAAAGCACAAAGTTAAAAGACATTTTTAAAAGCCACACTCTTAAAAAAAATAAAGATTCTTTATTGGCATCTATGTTTTTTTTTTTAAGAATTATTCAAAAGATATTTAGATCATTAAAATGTTCTTCACATTTAGGAGAAAATGGTTATTTTAAGAACTCTCCACTGCTGTGCAAACCTTCTTCTGAAACACTTTTTTATTTTTTAATTCCCAGCATCTTTAAAGATGGTATATATAAGAAAAACTACAGGACAAACAATGATCAGTTTCTTGGGAAAATGAAAGAAAGCTCATGAAAATGATACAGGGGAGGGCGGACAGCATGAGAGAAAGTTGGCAGAAGAGAGCCAAGAAGACATAAAAAGTGAGTGCTCTTGGGAGGTTGTGCACGAGGCGGGTGGGGGTGACCCCTGGGGCAGATGCCAGTGGAACGTTATCCCCGCGCTGTAAGCCAGCACACACAGCTCACACCGCTCACACGCTATTCAGCTCAGACACAGTCAGGCGTGAACGGACAACTGGCTTTTTGTGCCAAACACCACAGGGCTCCATTAATCTCAGTGATAGACTCGGAGCGGGAGCTGGCCCCGCGCACCGCACTTTCACAGAGAAAGAGAGGAGGACGAGGATGAAGAAAGACTTTAAAGATAGTAGGTACGGCTAAGACGCCTGGTAATCCGTTAACACTAACAAGAGAAAGCAGCTTTGGAAAAGACAGAAAGGGGGAAAAGAACAACACAAAGCATACAAACCTGACCTTTTGATGTTCACATAATTTTCAGTAAGACATTAAAATGTTGCAAGAAGAGAGGGCTTTACCAAATAAATTTGGACCGATTCATTGATTGACACCGTTTCCTGAGAGAATCAGCCCCTAGAAACTTAATGAAACTGATACTATCCAATAATCCGATATTGAAAAACAGGGAAGAGCTCGTTCTGGCTTAATGAAAGTTTGAATTGTGCTGAGTGGCAATAGGAGGCTCCTGCTCCAGATGGTGAATTAGCATCGCATCTACATTTTCTACATAATCTGCAGGAGTTTCATGATAGTTTAATGAGCTATTAGCCTTGATGTTCGCAGGGCAGTGACGAAAAACTACATTCACAACAAAGCTTGCAGAGTGTAACATGCTACAATGAAGCCAATAACCAGTCTTTGAGTAAAAACAGTGGATTTACGGCTAGTTGAGGAGATGATTCAAATCAAATCAAGAGTTTAACTGCATGCTCAAATGATTACATAAATCACAACCCTAATAGCAGAACATTTAAAAGTACCAAAAGATAAGTTAAAGGTCTCTGATTGAATTAAAGTTTGTGATTTTTTTATGCTAAAATACTATGTCTTATTCCAGATTCATATCCAGAAAATGTAATACATTCACAAGTTGACTGTCCAAAAACAAAACAAAAATTTAGGGTGGGACTATTTGCTTGCCCGGCCAATAGCAGACGGAGAGATTTTCTGGAAACCTGTTTGAGAACAATGACATAAAAACATTATTTTAGCAATTTAATTTTGTGATGCTAGTGGTGAAAAATCATAGCTTAGATATACTGATATCTATATAATATTAATATTCTCTATTATTTTACTATACCATGTTAATTACAATGTGAAAATGGGTCTATTGAAACAATTTCAAAACGTATTTGTCAATTCTGAAAAAAGATACAAAAGAGGAAGCTTTTCAGACTTGCGATCTTTTCCTTCATTGAATATTGATGAAATATTCATTCACAGGGATAAAACGTGAGTAAATAAAGAAACATTAATAGATTAGAAGCCTGCATCAAATGTAAAAGACAGCTCAAATCTTACAAAACAGCGTTTGCCACTTAAAGCCACTTTATCCTTCCTTCAAACTTTTCTCATTTCAATTTGTCCTTTGCTGTCACTCAGTGATCTTCATTTTCCTGTCTTGTAGACTTTAAGCTAATTGCCTCAGTGGGCTACTTATTATTCATGTACAATTATTGCAGTGTAATGTCTTTAAATCCTTTTAAATGACCATTCATGCGTCGCATTCACTGAAAATGCCTTTGATGTCTGTCAAAGATGGAATTCTTCAAAAAGAAATGTCTAAGCCCAATTTCAATCGCTCGGAGAGGGGGGTTTGGCGCTTCCCTCTAATATAAACTAAATTCCATTAATTTTTTAAGCTGCATTTAATGCATTTCCTCCTCAAAAAGTTTCCAGATTCTTCAGGCTGTCATTTGTATTCCAGCTGACTTTATGAATATTAATAACAGTGTTATCCTGATTAAACGGGCTTCATGTGAAATCCCCATGACTCTATGAGCTCAGGATTCTCATCTTACCGATTCTTTATGAATTTTGATACGGACATTAATGTGGAGAGAGTCTTAAAGCAGGTTTAATTGTACAGCATGCTTGTGCCGCAGGAGGAAAACTGCAGACATGAATAAATATGGATGATGATTTGACATGATTTGATATGGATAAACAGCCTCTTTTATAAGGGGAGGTGCGCACAAGCACCTGGGAGCACTCCACCGTGTAATTTGATTGTTGCGGGCTGTCGTTAAGCTTTGAATGGTCTTGACTTTTCCTGGATCAAAAGATTTTATTGACCCCTGACAGATATTAACAACAGAAACTGTTTTTGTCAATCAGTTACATGTGCTGTAGGCTGATTCCATCTCACTGGAGGGTTGTTGTTTTTTTTTTTTTTTCATTTTCCATCTGTTAATGTCAATTTATGAAAAATGATTCTGTGTATTTCAGAATCATTTTTCATAAATTGACATTAACAGATGGAAAATGAAAAAAATAAAATAAATAAAGGTGCTTCAGGATGCCATAGAAGAAGCTTTTTGTCTAAAAAAAGGTTCTTTGCTGCAAAAGAAGTCTCTTCAGATTTTCTTTAAAGAGCCTTTAACTGAATGGTTCCAAAACAACAACTTGATTTTAATAACTTGCAAAAGTTAAAAGCATTAAAAGCAAACCATATAATGTCAGAGAACACTACTGAAAGAAAGGCTTCTATTAGGCTTCTCTCATTTAATAAATAATAATAGAGTTATAAATAATAGAGTTATGAATAAATGCAAAAAACTACAACAACAACAATACTTATGTATTGAATTGAATTAATAAATGATTAAAATAATTTAATTAATAATTTAATAATTTTTTCCACGTATATATTGTTTTTAGCAGCAATCAGCCTAAAAATTTGACTAAAAATGCAATTGAAAATGGACATGATATTTATTATTATTATTAGGCATGTTCCACTCAAGCTGGCATAAGCTGTATTTTATGTCTTTGATTCTTTGTATGACATTTCATTTTGAATCCCTGCTTTTCGATGTGGTCTCAGTCTTCAAAACCCTGCTGTATACAGCATAACATTTAAATTAAAACAATAAAAACATTTTCTTTTTCTTAATGTTATTTAATAAGAACTATTTAGAGACAGTCAGTATCCTCGAATCAAGACCAAGATACTATAATAACTTTTTATATTTCAGACAGTAAAAAGTATAAGTATAAGTTAATGATTATTCAAATGGATGCTGAGGCTATTCAACATCTGTGGCACAAATAAACTTCGGACCAACACCAACTTTGTACCCTGATCTTATATTTAGCTGAAATGCCAAAAGAAAAGAAAATGCATAAACTATTTTCAACTTGTGGTACTCCTAACTAAAAATACTGTTTGGATCAAGTGGATGATTGAACAATCCAGATGAAAGACAAAACTTGATGGGGTTTAGAGCTTGTTGGATCTTTAGCGAACAAACCCACTCAAACAGGCTATAAATAAAAAAATGTGTCCTACTTGGAAAAGTTACTTGTATTCAGTTCATCATCTTCAGCAAGAAAAACACAACATTTTAGAGGGAGCTCTAAATCAAGTTTGGGATTCTGTTAAGCCATCCTTAATTTTATTTGAGATATGCATATATATATGTAATCGTTACGTAAAAGCTAGTTTAAAACAAATCCTCCAGGACCATCAATGTCACTCTAAAATAATGCAAGCTCTCAAATAAAAAGCATAATTCCTTGCATTTCTTGAAAATTCCCTAGGTAGGCCTTATGTTTCTTAGATGATGGAGACGTCTAGCAGGGAGAGTGGGATCTGTGAAGCAGGACCGTGCGTCTTAAAGCTCATTCTCAGAGCAGGCGCAGTGATAATTGAATTGAGCCTGTGGGAAATGAGCTAGCGCTAGCATCTCCGATCTCTTTGATGGATCCGTCCTCGGTGGAGTCTATCAGGCTGCGATTCACTGATCCTCCTGCATTAACGGTGGAGGAGAAATGACCCTCCAAAATCTACTAGGATGAGTGCCTCAATTTCCCCATATCCAGCTAATTTGGGTGCAAGAGAAGCGTGAGCCATGCTACGAGTAAAGAAAGCTCTTCCCCCACTCCACAACTGCCTTTAAACAGGCCTGCTTCGAATGAGTGAAAGCAGCCAAATACCCCCCAAGATGTGCAACAGGATAAACCCTGAAATGCTCTGCATTGTGTGTTTGATCCTGTCCATTATTAATTATGACATGAGAGATATGATTCAAGCCGGAATCACTGCATAAAATACACTTGAAAAATTTACAACTCGAGTCAGACTAATATAGATAAACCTTAATTGTCAGCCAACGTCAGAAAACACTGCACAGATAATCAGAATATTAATTCACATTACTCCTATGCATAACGTATATTATATATACACATATCTACATAAAGTATATTATAGCAGTATACATATATTTTTATAAAACCATTATGTTAAATCTTAAAATATATTAATATTTAGTCAAGCAGTTTACAAATTGACCCGTCTTTTAAACTCAATCACCCATTTAGACCCCTATATTTTTGTATAAAGCTCTCTGTTGCACTTCCACCATCAATAACCTCTTCGTTTAATTCCTAAATGTAGAAATCGCTGACAAAGTCAGATTGGCACAGTTATTCACCAAAAATTAATTTTAAAAGGTCTGTATTTGTAAGCAGTTAGACAAACAGCACGTTTTATTTCAATTCTGCGATTCGATGTCAAGAGTGAATATTTCAGCGAATGGATAATTCATCTGCTGAATGTAACCTCAAAATTGGCTGTGTAAATATGGACTAAGCTGAGATTTGCATTGGCTAACATTTGGGAGGGAGAACAGAGTTATTTAAGGATGAGCTTAATGCAGTCGATATGCGAGCAAAGGAAGGTTTCGTTCATATTTCTAGCACTGTTACACATTCACAATTTTGGCACACGAAAAGGCAACTGAATTCACATTTTAATCAATGTCTGATGCCTGACTTTGACCTATTTTTTTATACAAAGATAGATAAGACAATCCCAATGCATTTACTCTCCTGCAGAGCTGTTCTAGGAAGTGCCATGATAAAAATAATCATTTTATGTGTCACCACCCTTGCTCATGCGCCGATCAAAACTAAATACTTTAACTGCATTCCTTTCAACATACGAGTTTAAAAGCATTTGAACTCAGGCACAGAGAAACATATAGAAAACAAAGCTTTATTGTGGCCAGAAAGATTGTGAAACTAGTGCAAGGTGGCATCAACCAGCCGTGAGACTGTTATTACTCATCGAAGAGACGCCAAACAGGAGAGGTGGGGCTCAGGGAAGGAGTCAACTCAAGGTCAGCTGTCTTATGAAAGACATTCCAGCCAAGTGTTTCTCCTTCTCGACTCGGTGTCGCTTCTACCGAAAGCAGTGCAAGTTTCAACTCATTATCCATGTACAGCCATTCTTTATTAAAAATAAACCAGTGGGACTGCTTGTCTTTGTACATTTGTTACTGTCAAATAATGTTGCTTTGATAATAATATTGGCTAAATATATGTATGTAAAAATATATATATAATCACCTACTGTATAAATTCAGGGGTTTTTGTATGTTTTGCACTTTATGCAACACAATATCTATATATCGGCCATACCATCATATTTTTGTTACTGTCTCCTTCGAATAAATAAGGTGTGTAAAAAAATGTATCACCCGCTATATATTCAGGTGTGTGTGTGGGGGGTTGTGTGTATTATTTGCACATTCTGCAACTAAATCTATATATCAGCCATAAATGCATTTATGGTCGGAAGTTAAAGGGGGGTTGAAATGCTATTTCATGCATACTGAGTTTTTTACACTGTTAAAGAGTTGGATTCCCATGCTAAACATGGACAAAGTTTCAAAAATTAAGTACGTTTGAAGGAGTATTTTTGTTCCAAAAAAACCTCTTCCGGTTTGTCACAAGTTTCGGAAAGTTTTTTTCGCGTATGGCTCTGTGTGACGTTAGATGGAGCGGAATTTCCTTATATGGGTCCTGAGGCACTTCTGCTGGAAGAGCGCGCGCTCCCGTATAGCAGAGCACTGAGAGCAGAGGCATTCACTGATCAGAGCGAGAGCGTCGCGAAATGTCACAAAAGAAGTGTGTTTTTGGTTGCCAGGGCAAGACAACCCTGCACAGATTACCAAAAAAAAACAGCATTAAGGGACCAGTGGATGGAGTTTATTTTTACAGAGCATCAACGGAGTTGTGCAAGTGTTTGTGTTTGTTCCCTGCATTTCGCAGATGCTTGTTTTACAAACAAGGCCCAGTTTGACGCCGGGTTTGTACATGGTTTATTTCTTAAGGATAATGCAGTCCCAACGAAAAAGGGTCACAATTGTGTGTTGGAACCGCAGGCGGTGAGTAAAACTGCTTCAAATATCTCTGTGTTGTTAACTTAGCTATCGGCGCGTAAGCACATCAAGTAAACAACATGCGATGTTGTCATCAAACTGCACTTTCCACATGTACAGCTTAAAAAAAAAAAAAAAGACGACATAAAGTGGAACTTAGTCATTTTCCAAAACCGCTAAGCAAATATATACAGTTTCAGTACATACCACATAGCATACCGCCTTTGCTGATGCTGCTCTTGTTAAATTTCAGCCTCTGGATCTGTGTCACAGCTTCCAAACGCTCTCAACGCAAAGCCTACTCGTGCTCGCTTTCTGTTGATGTACAGTAAGGTTTGTTACGATCAAACAATATTTGGCCGAGATACAACGATTTGAAAATCTGGAATCTGAGGGTGCAAAAAAATTTTAACACTGAGAAAATCGCCTTTAAAGTTGTCATAATGAAGTTCTAGCAATGCATATTATTAATCAAAAATTAAATTTTACATATTTCATTTTTGTGTAAAGAGAAGACAAATGGCAATAAACCACTTCTCCAGATCATTCTAATGACAACACAAATATTCCTATAATTTCCCTAAACGTCCGTCAATGGAAAAACTTTCACACAAAGTCAAAATTGAACACTGAAAGGGCTACCAAATCCAGCATGATTGCTGTGCATGTCACCTCAGCACCCGGCGCTAAAACACACACATAGCTAGTGGTGCAAGGATCCTCAACAAACACATCTTCCTTTGTTCAGGAAATCCTTTCTCCAACACGAACTGCAAAGCTGAACTTTGGGCAATGCAGAAGCATCAACTCCAAACACAGCTTTTTGCTTTTTATCACCCTTAAGGATGAGTGATGCTTGAAGTTTCGACCTGTCCTTCAAACAAACCGGCTTTAAACAGCAGGACACCGTAGTGAGAAAACACTCCAGGGTTCTTTTCCAACTGGAGAACATTGGGGAACAAACAAAGTTGATATAAATGTGTGATATTCGGATACGGCAGGCACTTGGGTGACGTCGGTGTCACTGTGGGACACATGCGGAGAGGCTTGTGGGAGGTATTGTGTGTTCAGGGATGTACATCACTGCAAATATTTACAGAGCAGCTGATGTACAATAGGGGAATCACATGACTGTCTCCGACGAATATGTGCTCACGTACATCTGCTTAGATCAAATCTACACCAATGATGTTCTCTAAAGAACGAATAAGTTATTAAACACTTAGCACAAGAGGACTATGCAGCACTAACTCACTAGGTCCAAACGAACTCTGTATTTCTGACCTTTTCTGAGATGATTATAAGGGAACTCTTAAGGCCTGTTCACAACAAGGGTGATGACTAATGTCAATGATAAAGATATATTTTTTAAAAAAATTGTTCTTAATTTAAAAGAATAAAGTTCACACCACAACTATGCAATGATAACAATATCACTTGAATCACTTTCAAAATGATTTTTCTAGCTGATGAATGCTAAAAACAATGACAGCCAATCAGAATCCATCCTGCTTCAATGAGCTCAAGCATTTAAAGCAGCAGAAGACATAAATGCAGCCTGTGCTTATAATAAACCATACGTTATCTTTGGTGTGGATGCTAAATTTATGGGCTAATTTCTGAGAGCGTATCCACCTTATTTTTACATAAGAACAGATACAGCAATATGTATTTTGAACAAAAACAGTAGCTATGCTGCTTGAGATTGCAAAACTGGTATTTATTATCTTTTTTTTTGTAATAATAAACAAATAAGCTTGTAGGGTAAACACCATTTATAGCATTTGTTTTTCTTTTAGCTATTTACCTACAGCGGCTAATGAATCAGTCTTGCATATTCAAAGAAAATAGCTTTCTTCCGCATTGCTAAACAAGGGGTATACAGGAACAAAGCAAATCTTTTTCATTTTTATTTCAATGACAGACCAAAGTTTCTCAATCCTGTGTTCCTGCTCTCTTAATAAGTTCTCCAACTCAAGTGCCAACCATCTACGTCCAGTATTTCTGGTTGTTGCAGGTCTGTTCAAACATTCCTAAAATACAAGTCCGTAAAAAAGCAGTAAAAATGCCATGCTGTGAAAGTGGCTTGCCATTGTTCGGCCAGGATCCTTTGCGAGTGTGAATGTGTTGAAAAGCCAAGGGGAGGCTGGGGCAACAGGACCAGGCACTCTGTCCTCATTACCACTTGATGTTTGAGCACAGGCCACAGGAGTGACCGTTTAAATTGCTCCCTGTTCAAATAGTTCCCAAGCATCTGTGGTTCACAGCAAAGCAAGCCGTGTTTGTTTTCCTCTCTGCTTCATGGGCCATCACTAGGTCGTCTGGAATCCTGCTCGCAACTGGGTGGTAGGAGTCTTAGCATCATATGAGTGTCAGTCTGAAAACAGTACAGGTCTTAAGAGTTCATGGATCAGAGCTCCTGTGATACTAACTCAAACTCAATTTGCTTATTTCATAATAAAACAAAATTCAAGCGAATCATAAGGCTTTAAAATTAGGAGCCAAAATATTTACTTAATATAGCACACATTACATCAGTTAAAATAAGCCTGACAATCTTCATATCTGGATTCTTATTTAGCAAAAAACACTAAACGGGTATACGATTTATTAATTTTTTCTATAATGATTTTAACAGTTTCCATATCAGTGTTGACATATGCAAGAGACGTATATTCTTTAAGAGATTGTAGAAAATCATGGAAAATAAATACACACAAATGGATGGAACTCACATATTTCTCCCCAAAAACAAAAGCAAACATTAGAAAAACTATTATTTAAGAATAATATGACGAAAGTGTAGAGATAAAGAAATCTGCTCTTATGACCTTCATTTATTTATTTGCATTGTGACATTATTTCCATTACAATTATGCACCCCTCCCCCATTCTCATTATGTCATGCAAAATAAAAATAATTATATATGTATATAAACCATATAGTTTATCTATAATATAATTTATACAGATTTAAAGAAAAAAAATATAGTGACATTATAATAAAATATTTTACTATAATACTGACAATTATACTGATTTATATAAAGGGATTTTTTTAATGCAATAATAAATGAGCATGTAAAAGAATCATGTGAAATAATGTAGATTACCAACACTTAATATACTAGGTAAATGAACGAATGGATAAATGAATGAACAGCCACGCTAATTACATTAGAGAGTATTCTGGAATGTCACAATCCAAGAAAATCCTTAATGCAGAATTAATTTCTTAATTTATCTTTTGAAGTAAAATATGACCTGGAAATTTTTTCATAAGACTGACCCAAACATCCACAAAAAATTCTTCATTTCGAGAACGTTTCAAGAGACGCCAACCTCTCGTTGGGTTTTATAGCTTGAGTCTTTGTATGTTTGTGAGTGCGTTGGCCTTTTTCCTCGGTTTGTTTGGTTTCAGATCACAGTAACCAGGCTTCCACAGTTAAGCAGTGCCCATCCTAGGTCTATTCCTTAAACCAACACAGAGGCACAAAAGAGGAGGACAGAGCCCTGAGGGATCCCTCTGTCACTGGCGGACCACCCACTTAGGGAGCAGACAAGCCTGTTAGGCCACACGGCACTCCATTCTAGGGATTTTGAACTTCAATGGGACCCACAAGGAAGCCGAAGGGATCGCCAAAGCACCTCCTGCTCTCCGTGAAGCCAAGCATGGTGGAGAGAGAGTGAGATGTGATATCAGGGTGGGTGGCTGTCGGAAAAGCAGAGCGGGACCACAACATACTGCCGTAAGAGGAGCCAAGCTGATCGGACCAAACAGTACATTTACGTTTCCTTCCTGGACGGCAGACACAGGGGGAGGCAGCGTGTCGGGTTATGTCAAAGGTCGATCCACCTGCTAAGAACAAAGCTTGTTGAGACTGTAGCCCTATTTCTGCTCTTGTCAGGAAGGCCAATTCAACTCCACCGGAAACTTAGCGTGTTTGTTATGATGGACTTAGTGTGTGTGCTTTGAATTTGGACTGCAAAAGGACAGTTTACCCACGCTAGAAAACAATCCAGCATCTCAATTTTAATAACACGACCCAGTCTACAACAGTCCGCTTATCCCAAACCATGTCAGACAAATAAAATCGGCAGGAAAACAGACTCAAGAGAAACATAGTCTCACAGGTGTGGAATTCAATTTGGGTTCCAAGATGTGCATTCACCCTTATTTGGATGCTCCACGCCACTTTGAAAAACAATCGTAATGTGTAGCAACTACCAATATGGGATATTCAATGGCCAATACTGATATTTAAAGAGCAAGGTGGTTGATGACTTATACAATTCTGCAATATAGCTATATTTCACAATTTAACCTTAGCTAAGGAAATGTATACAATTGCTGAAATTTGAATAGTTATTTTACACATTATTTACTCAAAATTCACAATTAATTAATTAATTCAATAATTATAACTCAAACAATAAATAAATAACAAAAATACACCAAAGTAAAATAATTTAATAATATATATTTTTTTTTTACATTTTAACATTTGGGCAAATTTTAACTACTGTATGATAAAAAAAAATGAATCAATAAAAAGCATGTGAAGTATGGTACAAAACAGATAATTAAATACAACTATATAAATTATAACTTGTCAAATAAATGTTATGATACTTCCACAAATGAAAAACAATTATTTTTGATTGCACTGCATATTCAGCAGTTTAATAACGGAATCTGACTGTCCTTCTAAAGAAGTGGATATTGGTTACAAACCTATAACCAATTTGATGGCAAATTATAAAACAGTTCTGGTTCACTAATTTGATTGACACTTATTTATTCACACAGTATAAGAATTTACTTCACTATTGTTGTCCCTCCAGTTGTTTGTCTTCATTAAATGTAATTACAATTCTCTGATTTACAACATACTCTCATAAATAAATAAATAAACAAAAAACTAAATACTGCACTGTGTCCCGATATAAATATTTTGTTTACAGAACTGCTCTCTAATAGCAATACAAAACTCACAAATGTTCTATAACAGTGTTGATATTGCTAATCAGTCATGTTCAAAACAAAAATTCATAACACCTTGCTTTCAGAATTGAATCAGCAATGCGTTTCTCGTTTTAGAGGAACATGCACATTACTATGTTAATGTCGGCTAACTGCCACTTGGATCCCGGTAGCTGTACACTCTTTATCAGTGGTGAAGGATAACAGCCTTAAACTAAACAAACATTCAAGCTAGATCAAAGAAAGAATTGGGTGGGATCAGTGCTTCATGCTTATTTGCCGCCGAAAAGGAAGGAGTTGAGTTCAATACAGGTGACTGCAATGCAAAACCTCACACAAAAAAACCCCTACAAATAACATTAATGATCGTAAAACATTATTTTGCATGCGTAAGTGGCAGACATAATGACTGTGCACCGAAAACACACAACCCCATAAAAATCAGGCATGCAGCCATATACCCAAAGGCACACATACACACGCTTGGCGTCTAAGATATCAGGATACATGCTAAGTAGATCCTGTTCTAGGTCTTGGCCTCCACCCTTCACTAGGATGTAACAATTTGGGTTGGGCTCTTCTACTGCAGGATGTGTCACAACAGAGAAACAGCTAACCTGGCATTAACTCAGATAAAAAGACAAACACACGCAACGCAGAGGTCATGCTATGAAGGTTCGAACCTCATCGGCGGTCTTTACAATGTGCATCGCTGTTTGAGAGCAAATGACTGAAGCTCATATGATGATCGTTGAAGCTCTCCAACATATATACATAGATTAGACCGATTACAATTACACTATTTCAATTATTATATATGCAAACAATATTACATTTCCTTCATATTAATATATATAATATATATATATATATATATATATATATATATATATATATATATATAATAATATTGAAAATTTAAAAAGAACAACATTCATTTAAACAGAAAGCTTTAACATTATAAATTCATTTTCTGTTAATTTTGATCAATTTTAAAGCATAAAAGTTTTAATCAATTAAAAATAATCTTACCAAAACCTGAAACTTAGTCCAAACGTATAGTATACAGATCACTCTACAAAGAAATGTGGATATTCTTATGGATGCTAAAGAAATATGGTTTTACTCTAACAACAAGAATCGACAAAAAACAAAAACATGCAAATACCATGGTATATGAAGATTTAGTGTCTTGATTTTATCATCTTATAATATAGGACTTTTAGTAAGGGAACGGCCAATAATATTCAGGCTTTAATTAACCTTTATAGCTTTTTAAAAAGTTGACAATCTAAATACATGTCATTGTTAGAATCCTTTTCAGAAGTCAATAAAAACTAATTGGATCTTTAAGGTAAACATATTGAAGTAATACCACAACACTCAAAACTTAAGACACTGTTTCTGAAAATATAACATAAGGATGCCCTCTTGTGCTCATATTTAAGAATGCACTTTCTGCAAAAGTGTGAATACTGTGTATCAACCAAAACACAAAGTTATCTTATCAATAACAAACTAAGCTTCCCAAATTCAGTCCATGACAAAACAAAAACACCTCTGTCGAATACAATAGACAGCTTTCTTTCATCCTCACCTTTGTACATGTCAACCAGTGAATCCTTCAGTTCCTGTTTGTGCATCCATGACAGCTGATGCAGCTCCTCCTCACTCTCTGAGAAGCTTTCCCTTAAATTCAACAAAAGGTATCCATAAATAACTTGTTGTTATTCTTGAATGCTAGTGCTTGAGCTCAGTGTGTTGAGTGAGTTGTAGTTGTATGTTTACAAGCTCTCAGTGTGGGTTAGACTAATCTCTCCTACAATGTCCTCATAAGCTCAAGGCATACCAAAAGCTGAGTGCCTGTATGACCAGCCGTACAATTACTTTCCTTTCTGCAAAAACATCAAAGAAAAGAAGCTGTTACATTCATAATGAATAGGTTTCTATGACTGGGACATTCCATGTTACTCCAAAGCACAAAGGTGTGATGACTAGTAAACTATCATGCTTTGGGATGGATATAAATATTTCTTATCATGCAATTATTCATGCAGATAAGCTGGAAAATTGACAATGTAACTGGCAGATCCTGACAACCAGGACTGTAATATTTTTTTTAGGTAGGTCTAGCATAAGTTTTTAGGTACAGAAATTGAATAAAGTAATCAGACGTAAAACATAATTGCATATTGGACTGTAGTGATTAAAGATGATTCTTTATTAAAGTTACAAAAGCTTTTTAATCAAGAGCAGGGAGTGATTTATTTGTTGTTGCTGTTCGATTAATATAGAGACTGTCACTTTAAGAGAATGCACTGATACAGTACAGTAGGCCTCCGTTCAGCCGGCTATGTCTGCGATACTATGGATACTTACCAATACGGGCATTTTGACATAATTTTTTTTTGTGTGAATTTGTCAATTTAAACAATACTTCAGGGAGAGCTTATATTTGCGTGCGATCTGAGGCATGGGTTTGCGCGCTTTGGATGAGCGCATGCACAAATCTTCCATTCGCCCTTAATTGTTTAAACTGACAAAGCTTAAATGAGTGTAGTTTAAATACATATAGTGTGCTATTCAGATCTCATCTGTGCATGTGCGATATCACCACCCGGGGGATGACGAAATAAATGACTGTTCATATTCCAGCATTCGCGTTGAACAAGAGTGAATGATTTGTCCAGGTCTTTTTTTTTAATTACTTTTGTTGTAATGTCTGGGAAGCCTTATATATCCATCAACAGAAACATATATAAGCTGAATCCTGTTTGTTTTACGTGCTATTTATAGCAAACCATATTACAGATGCTGAGTCAATCTTTTGTTCTTTAAACTGCTCAGCTCAGTGTTCATCTTCAGTTCTCTCTTCACAGCAGTTCAGTCAGTCTACTGTTTGAGTAAATGAATTACTCCGGGATATTGGTTTGTTTGAACTCAGAGGGAGTGTCAGCCACATTAAAAAAGTTAACAGTTTAAGTCATTTGTGGATTAATGCGTATTGGAGACGCGAACCGTTTAAAACGATTCAGTTCGATTTGGTGAACTGGTTCAAGAAGATCAGGTTATATCGAATGATTCGTTTGCTAACTGGATATCACTAAATTGCATTGTTTTGAAATCTCACAACAGACTGCGAGTGAATACAATGCTGAATAAAGTCATAGTTTTTGCTATGTTTGGACCAAAATGTATTTTTGATGCTTAAAAAAAATCTAGCTGACCCTCTGATGTCACATGGACTACTTTGATGATGTTTTTCTTACCTTTCTGGACATGGACAGTATACCGTACACACAGCTTCAATGGAGGGACTGAGAGCTCTCGGACTAAATCTAAAATATCTTAAACTGTGTTCTGAAGATAAACGGAGGTCTTACGGGTTTGGAACAACATGAGGGTGAATTATTAATGACATAATTTAGTTATTTGGGTGAACTAACCCTTTAAGTGTAAATTTTTTGAAAAATTTAGATTGACACATCAACTGAAAGTTAAATAAATAATCCTTCCATTGATGTATGGTTTGTTAGGATCGGACAATACTTGGCCGAGATACAACTATTTGAATTTGTGGAATCTGAGGATGAAAAAAATCTAAATACTGAGAAAATCGCGTTTGAAATTGTCCAAATGAATTCTTAACAATGCATATTACAAATCAAAAATTAAGTTATTATTATGTATAAAATATTTTCATGGAACATGATCTTTACTTAATATCGTTCATTTTGACCCATACAATGTTTTTTGGCTATTGCTAAAAATATACCTCAACGATTTAAGACTGGTTTTGTGGTCCAGGGTCACATTTGTTGTATTGTAAGTGGGAAAAAAAGTTGTATGTACAAAATTCCATAGTATTTTGCAACTACCAGAGAATACATAATTAAGTTTACAGAAGTTTCATAAATTGGATTAAAAACAAAGAAAAACACACCAATTTGCATTCTTTATTCATCATTTTGTAGATGTAGAATTAAAAAAAAATTCTTGTTGAATTTTATGCAGAAAAGGTACAATGCCCTTTAACTCCAACCAAAGTAATTTGAAAGTAAACTGATGTCTTAATTATGACTTCACAAGTCAATACGAACTATCCAGGAGAATTTGAATGCACTAAAAGCTTTGGCATAATTTAGTTGTAAATTACACTTGTTTTGATCTTTCATATCTAATCAAATGTAATTCAGTCAATTTGAACTGTGACTTAAATGTCCAAGTGCTTTTTAGGGCTATATTTCTCTACCACTCCAACAGATTTAAGACCACCTTCATACAACTATATCTGAACATGAATAATTTGAAGGAGAAAAAAAAAACACACAAGCAAATGAATACAACGCCAGATTCCTTCCTGACATTAACATGATGCATATATATATATATATATATATATATATATATATATATATATATATATATATATATATATATATATATATATATATACATATACATATACATATATATATATATATATATATATATATATGCATCATGTTAATGTTAAACTGTTCTTTGAAAACACTATGATATATTTACAATACATGATAATGATTTAGTTGGGTTTGTATAGATCAATGATTAAGGATGTCTGAGCTGAATTTTTTAAATGTGTACCATATTTAGAATTTTATAAAAAGGTCAAAATATGTGATAAAATAATAATAATAACAATAATTATGATGATGATAACTTTAACACTGTCATAAAGGTATTAGGGTCCTCTTTGCAAATTATACTATATATATTTAATATAATATAACATAACTGACTATTCATTAAATTTTAATAGAAAATATAGCTACTATCATCCTTGCAATAACAATCAAGTGAAATAATGATCAAGTGAAGAATGATCATTTGTTTTTGTTTTAAGTCAAATTCATTTTTAAATTAATATCACTCTACAGCCATAATCTGTTCATTTTTTACATTTAAAATAAATGCTATTATTAATAGTTATAAACTTAAAAATAAAATGTAAAAAGTCAAAACTGTCAAAAAATGTTTTAACCCAAATACGTAATAAAGCAAATAAAATAAAAAATTAATGAATGAAAAATTAAACAACATTTTCCACACACTATGTAATTTTTTGCCGCTAGAGGGCACGTATTTTAAATAAACAAAGACTATAGCGTAGTTTGATGACACCGTGACTGAGTGTGGAATCATGGGAGCTGACGTCTTCATCCCTGTTTTTATACAGTTTATGCTTCATCCCCACAGTTGATGCAATCCGACGGGACTCGGGCAGAAATCATGTTGATGGATAAGCTAATGATTTATTAAAATAGTAGAATGAAGCATGGTGAGGCTGAAAGCCGTCGAAGCGAAACGAGGCCAGTTAATGAGCGCAACACACGGCTCAAAAGCAGCGGAGCTATTATGCCACAGTTGACCGCTATCTAGTTTTATCATGCTATTGATTTTTTAAAGTTCTGTTATCGTCATCGGTCTATTAAAACCCAACACATTAAAGCGTCTTTTTGTGTTTCCTACAAAACAAAACCAGAAATCGAAGGGTTATGGCGTCATTGGCAGGTGACACAATTACACCATGGACACAGTCCGTGTCACTAGTTAAAATTGCTTATTTCTCTGGATTTAAACATTCTTCGAAATCATTTTGGGATAATCTAAGTAGGCTACACAACTCAGCAAAATATATAACACCGTTCTAGTGGTGTTTGGATATTTTCATTCTGGACATGGACAGTATACCATACATAAACTTTCAATGGAGGGAAAGAAAGCTTCCGGACTAAATCTAAAATATCTTGTAAATGTAAAACTGTGTTCCGAAGATGAACGGAGGTTTGGAACGACATGAGGGTGAGTCATTAATGACATAAATTTCCTTTTTGGGTGAACTAACCCTTTAAATCCATCCAAACAGCGGCGCACGAGTTTAAAGCAACAAAGTAACACTTGACTGAAGCCGGGATGAATGTTTCAAACAGGTCTAAAGTGTTACAATTTCTAGACAAGTCGTAACTAGTCAAGAAGTAAACTAGCGACTTGCTGCCTACATCCTTCCAAGAGTCACACACTGTCTGACGCGGCGTCAAAACACAAACACTGATTTTATTTTCTTCAGGTTCATTAGTCATTCAGTCAAAGCATGACTATTTATGGAGTGAGACGTCGAAAGGAGCGGTCATTGAAAGATGGACACTCGTCGGACTTACCAGGATTTGGGATTATGAAGTCGACGTTCATTTGGAGCAGGTCGGACAGGATTGTTTCCTAAAAGTTTTGGAGGGGAACTTCCTATTACAGTGCGCGGAGTCACCCTTCACTTAAAGACAGACAGTGCTGCGTTTGACCGCTAGAGGACGCTCACCTTACTGACCCAGTGCACCTTACAGAAGATAAAGCAATATTCTGTTCGGTCCGGTTTCAAGGTGGATGCAAGGCGGTTTGCAGGTCATAAAGAGGAATGGCTGAATTAAAAGTGAACGAATGAACAAAAACTGTGTAATGTAAAATGTAAATGTAAATAAATTAATTAATAAATAAGACATTAAACATGTAGAAAAAAAGCAAAAGACTGTAAAGCGTTATTCTTTGTTAAACTTATTTTTTTTATTTTTTTTCTCTAGCTTTTGTATTTGTAAAATAACAATCAAGTGAAATAATCCAGAATGAGTACTGTAGCTTTTTTTTGTTTGTTTTAATTTAAATTTATTCTGGAATTAATATCACTTTTTAACCATAACATCTTCAATCATAATCTTTTTTCTTTGTTGAAAATGTTTCTCTTCACGTTTACACAAAACATTTTATTGTTTGTTTTATAATTTCATTTTTTATTTATATATAAAATAAATACAATGGACAGTTTTTTTATTTAGTTATCCATTACTACAATATAAAATAATAAAACAATACAATAAGAGCCAGTTTAAAAGCCAAGTTTTTAATTTGGCAAAAGCATTTTTGTAAAGTAATATATATAAATGTATGCATTTAGCTTCAAAAGTTTGAAAACCCTTGCATAATTGTGTAAACAAGAACCTATTATTTTTAAATTATTTTAAATTTGTGTTGCCTTTACAATTATATATAATTTAATTGAATATTTAATTTGGCAATAGCATGCTGTCTTTATAATTCAACATACATTTAATAAATACCTCTTTAGGTTCAAAAAGAAAAAAAAATCATGTGCTGTAAATGACAGGTTACTCGGTTTGTGGTGGAGGGAAGTGTAGTTGCGTCACGTGACATACAGGGGGCGCCTCTCAGACTCCTCAGATATTTCCTACTGTGTTTTTCTAAATCGAGCTGCTTGACCTGAACGATCACCGCGCTTTGGATTAATCAAAACAATGAGCAAAATGCTACTTTTACCGGTTTAATCACGGGAGCATGATGAAATAAATGCAACAGGGTGATCTTGAAGTTGAAACTCCGGTGAAGTTTATGAATATAATGGGATTTACGAACATCAAGTTAATTCATTAGCTAATCACTGCTGTTCAAACTTTATTTCCTGAGGTGAAGGAGATAACTCAGCTCTTTAACAGAAGATGTTATAATGGGGTTTTCTCTTTATATCCTGCTCTTTTTACTTCACTGCAATGAGGGAATTCATGGTAAGTTTGTTTACTGATGGTTTAATCAGAGTTTGAGAACTTAGTGTTTAATTAAACTCATCAGTGCTGATGTGTTGATGCTGTTTCACGATAAACATCGGTGTAAGTGTAAATACACGGGATATTTATTATAAACACATCAAAAAGTTCTTATAATCCTCTTTTATAACATTTCACATAATAATTTCACATTTTAATATAATGCAAAGGATTGACAGGATATCGTTATATATTCAAATCCAGAAAAAAACACAATTTTATTATTATTATTTATTTTTTTTTGTGGTCGATTTTATTTTTATTTTTACATACATAAAATGTTCTTTTAATATTTTAACAACTTTATTGTGGACAGTGAAGGTATTTAAAAACGTGTTTCAAAAAGAGACTTTAGTGTTTAAATTAGAGCCACTAATTTTTTTTATGTATCATTATTTAAGTAACCAAAATAATTCTGCTTAAACAGCTATTTAGATCCTCTATTCTGTTACAGCTGATAGATAGATAGATATGCTACTTTATTGGTTGTAGAGTTATATCATGAACAGGACACTGTAGTTTCCTGGGAAGGATGTGATCTTTGATGCAGATGTTTTGGCCAGCTGTCGTGCCGTCACAGTGGTGATCTTTCAGATATCTGCAGGATACATGACGACTGCTGTACACAGTCAGAACGTGCACACTGACAGAGATGCCAGAAATGGTCCCATCACAATAGAAAAGGGCACAAAAGCCTCTTGAAGGGAATATGAAGCTTCTTTCCAAATTTTTAAGGTGTACATTTCATTTGCACGTCTTGTTCTGCTATTCTCCTTTTTTTTTCTTGTGTGATTTACTTGAGATTTAAAGGCAGGAAGCCATCAAGAAAGCATTCGATGTGAAATACTGTGTTTTTAAAAGGAATATTTCACCCAAAATTGAACATTCAATCCACAAGTAACCTACACGTAATGCTCTGTGAATTGAAAAATATGTTTGTTTGTGATAAATTAATCCATTGTTAGGATGTTTTTAGTTTGAAACAATTGCTTCCCGATAAAATTCCAGTCTATTCATAATATTGCTGTGGGTGAACTATATCTAGATAATATAGATGATAAATAAAGAGTTTAATTATGTTATGAAATTCAAATGTATTACACGGTTTACAAGAAATATTAGATTTTGATCAAAATGTCTCTATTAATGTGGTTGTAAGTTTGCTTTAGAAACATGTCACACTGCGTGTCCTTCAGGGCTACAGTTCACCAAAAACCCTTCCAACCAAACGGTGACTCAGGGTAACATGGTCCGTCTGGGCTGTGCTTTTGAGGGTTTGAGTGAACCAGAGATCATCTGGATGAAGGATGGAGAGAAGATCTACAGCACTGACCAGATGTACATCACACTAGATGCACATCACTGGGAGACCTTTTACAGGTACGAAAACATGAACCCGAAACCGAAAATCCTGGAAGTTCTTGTTTTTTCAGTGATCAGAAATGAAACGTGACTGGTTGAAACTGTTTTCAGCCAAGAACTGAAACATCAGATTTAGTGAAGGAGATTTTGAAACTGATTTAAAGATATTGTCGTATGATTTGTCAGTCAGAAGTTGTTTTCTAAGAAAAGCGCCTATATTACTACTGTTTCTCGAACTAAATCTTTGACTTTTAAATTGTTTGCATGAAAGGGAGTCTGTCCAGTTGTCATGAGACAGTGACCTTCAGATTTTTTTGTATCATCACTATGTGGCCATCTGTATGATAAAAGTCACCAAGAAAGATAAAAACACTTTATCAAGGACTTCTTTTGTCCAGATCTTTGATATTGTAGCAAATAACTTTGACCTTTAAAGTTACACAAGATTATTTTTTATCCTTTTGTAAGTTAGTTCTTGAGCACAATATGAATGCTTTGTTTGCATTATGGTGTATAACTCTTGTGTTCGGTGGTTTTAGATTGTGTTTATTATGTATTTGTGAACAAACAGCCTGCTAGGAATGGGATACTCTGCCGGGCTCTTGTTTTTCAATTCCTAAATGTTCAGTTGTGCAGTTTATCATAGTTGATAAAAAAAAAAAAAAAAATTAATACTTTTATTCAGCAAAGATAAGCAAAATAATTATTGTAAAAGCATTTAAAATGTATAAGATTTCTACTTTAAATTAATGCTGTTACCACAAAAATAAGAAGCACAACTTCGAGAGTGTTGTTTGTATTGTTTATGGATTGTTTTTAGTATTATGGTTGTGTGTTGTTTACAGATTTTATGCTGCATCAAAAATTGCCCCTTGGGCTTACAATAAACTTGAACCTTGAACTGTTTTTACCATTGAGCAACAAAAACAGCATATTAGAATTATGTCTGAAGACTGGAGTAATGATGCTGAAAATTCAGCTTTTGCATCACGGAAATAACATTTTAAAATGTATTAAAATAGAAAACAATTATTTTAAATTGTAAAAATATTTATCTATATTACCGTTTAACTGTATACAAATAAATGCATCCATAAGATACATATTTTAAAAACATTAAAAAAAAATAACTCCAATCTTTTAAATGGTAGTGTACAGTACAGTCATAATGCCACATGAAGACCACATTACATGAAAACAGATGGAGCATATAAATCAAAATAAAGCTCACAAACAATCTGTAATGCTATAGCAAGATCATTTTGAACTTTCCATTAAATCTTTGTAGGAAGGTAAATGTAAATCCTTCTAATTGGGATGTAGGCAGAAGACGAGGAGTAATGCAGAAGATGGACATTAGTGACATGAGCTTGCTTTGCTGAATGCTGTCAGGGCTGATAATCTCTTGCTGTGACGCAGTCCAGTTTCCCGTCTTAGACTAAACAGAGTTTGGGTGGAAATGTGTTGTTGAAAGTTTTTCCTGCTGTAATTTTAGGCTAAAGAGGATAATGATCAGTGCAGAGAGAAACTGGCTTAGTGAATTACAGAAGTCACGTTTCCTTGCTGAATGCCACACTGAGACCATAATCTATAAATGTCTAGTGGGTGTCATAGCTGTAAATAAATGTATACTTCATGTGTTTCTTTCATGTGAATGCAAGTCATGCCATTGTTTGCGTAACTAACCTTTGTCTACATAAATCTCAGCAGTCTTAGACTGACTGGCTGTCTAGTTGTAAAACTTTGAGACGGATGTGGCATTATTTAATGATCGTAATTAGACAAAGTTGTGGCATTTGCTACTTTTCTAAGTCACTGTCGTGTGCATTTATATAGCCATTTATACAATACAGATTGTATCAAAGCAGCTTTATTAAAATAAACAAGAAACAACAGTGTTAATAATGTGGAGTTCTGTATAGTGTCGTTGCACTTTAGATGTTACAATATATGTAAGTATTGTTTATATATATATATATATATATATATATATATATATATATATATATATATATATATGTATGTATGCATGTATATTGCAAAGTTCTTTATGAAACAAATACAGTTTCAGTTGTAAAAACACAATAATGTCATAATACAGTATAAGAGATTTAGTAACTTTTTTCTTATAACAAAAATAATTTAACATTTAAATACAATAAAGCAATATAGAAAAATATATTAAGTTAAAAGTTTTACACAGATTAAAGTGCAAAAGAACTATAAAGACCAATAGGTATTACTTTACAATAAGATCTCATTAGTTAACCTTAGTTAATGCATTAGCATTCACAATGAGCAAGTTAGTCATCTTTGTTAAAAAAAAATCTTCGTTCATGTTAGCTCATTAAATAAAGCAATTGCAACCTTCGATTTTAACTACGTGTTTAAATATTGGAATAATTAAGAATAATGAATGTTCAGAATAATTTTTCATTGGCAGTTTATGTTAACTAATGAATTAACTAATGAAGCCCTAATGTAAAGTGTGAATGAACAATAAAGAATCAAAACTCTAGGGCATGTTGTAGTCTAGATTAAAATGGAAAAAAAGTTAGAAAATAAATAGCCTATTTAGTCTAAATATTTAAGTATTTGGCTGTGATGAACACCACAGCAAATCCACAAATCTGATCTTTATTTATGGGGTTTCCAGGCTGCATTTTTTGCAGTTTAGTGCCATCTGTCAGAGAGTGAATGTGCTTTCGTTCAGCGTGTCTCTCACATGTTACCTCATGTGCTTCTCATGCGTGCTTGTTTACATAAAAAGCGCACATGGGTCTTTTAAGCAGCCTCCAGTGGTGTTATGCATTTTGACCAGTTGATGGGAAAAGTATTCTTAAAATGCATTCCAAATTTGGAATAATTTGTAATATATAATTATTCGTGGTATTTAGAAGTGCATATTCATTATCATAATATATTGCACTACCGAATACCAGCACATGTCTAGTTTAGTGTTGATTCGATTTATTTCGGTAACAGTGTGAATGTTGCAAATGTTTTATATAAATGTATGCACTTGTGCTCAAGACACAGTTGGTCAGTAAATGTTATTATGGTTTACATAAACATGAGGCCGTGTAAATGACACAAATGTCATATGAGGTTTATTTGACCCTTTAAAAGAGTGTCTGTTCTGATCGTTTCTTTGTTTTTAGTGTTAAATCCGTGCAGCAACAAGATGCCGGGAAGTACTGGTGTGAGGTTGAATATCAGGGCAGGATCATTTCCTCAGAGCCTGCTTGGATTACAGTAGAAGGTATGTCAGATGCTGCTGCAGAATCCATCAAATGATCGATTTTTCAGATGATATCTTGTTGATTCAGTGCAAAAACTAGATATATTGCCACCTCCTGTTCGTATTTCAGGTGTGCCTCATTTTGTGGTGGAACAGGAGGATGTGGCTGCATTTGCAGGGGAGCCGTTCAACCTGACGTGTGCTGCATCGGGTCCTCCAGAGCCTGTGGAGGTGCTGTGGTGGCTGGGAGGGGAACAGAAGGGTGATTTCACGCCCTCCCCCTCAGTTCTTTCTGTTAAAGGTGAGACACATTTGCGGTATTTGCACTTTTCATATTTGCCTCAAATTTTCAAGTTGGTGTGAAGACTGCAAGTATGCATAGATTTTTTTATTTATTTTTTTTTACATGATTGAACACACTTACTACATGTTGTAAAAATGCAAAGAATGTTTTTACAATTTAAACATTTTGGTTTCTAATATTTTGTACTAAATAATACTTTTAAAATGCGTTTTCAGTAGTAGGGGTTGACGTTATAAGATTTTTTTTTTAAGTTGACGTCAACTTGCTGATGACTCCATTAATGAACAAATAAGCCTGAAGCTTGAACTGAAACTCGAACACTTTGTGCACAGCTATGGCATATGACACAGTACTACCCACATGTCTATTGCTTCTATAAAAGCACATTTTTATCAGTGGGTTGTTACATTTCTCACAGATTTCTGCTTGTTCTAAATCAGATACAGATCCTTTATGAAAAATAACCATGGTTTTACCCCAAATAACACCAAAAAAACATGCTTTACTGTAGTGAAACTATAACCATAAATTTACCTTAATTTTGCTACACTAACCATAATTTAATATTGGTATTTGTAGTAAAACTGTGGTTATACAAAAAAAAACAAGTTTACTACATTTATACTACAGTATAATCATTATTTAATCAGAATTAGTGGGCGACTGGGCATTAAAGAGCACTGATCTTTAGCATTTATTAGATCTGGGACAGTTCTATGCATTAATTTCTTTCATGTACACATGCTCTCAAGTGGCCAAGTCTGCAAGTGTGGGTATTTGGCCCCAAAATCCTTCTGAAGCAAGTCAACTCCGCAGCCTTTCCAGTCATGCATGCCCTGAAATCTCCAGAAGTGTTTAGCAAGCTTACATTACAATCACATCATAAATGCAAATGCCATACATGCTATAGATAGAGCTAACCCATATGCTAATCAGGTGATGGGCATCTTCCACCATTCATTGTTAAGCAAAGTTAAAGTTACATTTTTAAAGTTAATGTTTTTGCTCATACAACTGTAAATGTGGTTATGTAAGTAGTGCCACTTTGTTTAGTTAGTTACGCCCCAATTCTGCTTTGAAAACACTCCTATATTTCATTATTCTATGAAAGTTTGTTTGTGCATGACATCAAACAGTCAGTGATTCAGTGGTATATTTAATCACATTATGAAACATCATGTGAAACATCTAAATACAGAAATCCTCTTTCAAATCTGCTGTCAGGTGGTATATTGGGCAGATAAATTGTAGAACTGAGTCACTGGCTGCTTTCAGCAGGTGGAGTGACTTTGAGTTCGTACAAAGGTTGATAAGTAGTGTGTTTCCAGTGGGACAAGTTTGTGCTTGCATGAAGTGCAACATTACAAAGAGAGAGATTTTTATCAACAGGGTGACTTTGTGAATATTTTTGGTGTGTTTGATTTATTTGTTTCATAAAGACTTTTACAAGTCAGCATGTTCTTGTGGTTAAAAAAGAAGACTTCTGTTAGTGGATAATGTCAAGGCCAGTTTACAGCCCTGCCTTTACATTTTGAAACTGGATCTTTTGTTTAGTAAGGGAATGCATTATAGTAATCAATACTGCTAGTGTGGTGAGGCCCAGTAAAGCAAACTTTCCATTTTAACAGCCTAATGCTGAGAAATCATTGAGTCATTAGGTCTATGTAAGACTGTGTGTTATGCAGCCATATTATTAGCCACCTTTGACATAAATGGGTTTTTGACTCACTCAGTGTTGAGAACTGAGCTGTTGTTTTTTCCAAGCAGTTTACTGAGGACAGATAACTCTGTCCTGATTTAAAACAATGTCACAGCTATCATGTCCTTGTTCACGAGGTGAGCTGAGATGTAATGAGTTGTAATCTTTCTTTGAGTTTTTCAGAATCTCCTGTTTTCTGTTTCACTCTTTTTGCAACTCCTCTAAATCAAATTACAGTACGGGTTGTCCAAGTTCAACTAGTTCTTCTTGAAACCACTTCTTAAAAATGTCCTGTATATAAAATGCTGAAAAACAAAAGATAATTGTAAATGAAGATATGTATATATATATTTGATTTTGGGGTGAAATGTGACCCATTTAATGTTGCAAGCTTATTTCGAGATGACCCCAGGGAGTGCTGACCACAGCAATGTGTTTCTCATTTGCTCAACCAGGTGTGAATGACAGTATAAAGTTTTACTGTGAGGCTAAGAATGCTCGAGGTATCTCCGTGTCACGTACAGGCACAGTGCACATTAAAGGTGAGACATACCTCATAATTCTCACTTCCAGTTTACATAACTTTTATTGCTGCAATTCAGTGTAATTGCATACAGAATGCCAAATGAGTTGTTGGTTTTTATTTTGGCAGTAATCCTGCATGCATTTTAACAACTGTATTAAATGGTTAACCATACAAATAAAACCACAAACGGCTACCAGAAGAGACAAGAGAAATATATGTTGTTATGCATGTTTTTCTTTACATGTGATTTTTATGTGCAGTCTCCCCTGATTCTCCCCGAGATGTCAAGGTACATCATGTGTCTGATCTTAATATAACTTTAACATGGAGTCCAGGTTTCACTGGGCACTCAAAGCTTTCCAGCTGCATTATACAGGTAGAGTATACCAGTTACTATATATTTTTAGAGATGATTGCATGTCTTTTTCTGTTTATGTCCTCATGCTTGTTCTATTGCCATACATTTTTAGTCCACTCCAAAATGAAAATCGTTTATTCACCCTCTTTTTTTTTTTTGTCAAAACCCACACGTCTTTCCTCCTGTGTAACTCATAGCAGATATTAGGAGGGATGTTTTACCCTGCTCAAAGGTCAAATTACTTTTAAGGTGCTTTTGTACTTTTTAAAGCAACCATCATCTCAGTCTTCCATTGTAAAGAACCCTAACTTTAACAATGTGGTGTTTGGTTCTCAGATAACACGGTTACTTTTTTTAATGCTTAGATTATGTTAGTGACCCATACAATAGTCCCTCCTTACATCTGGAGTAGAGCGAGACATCTGTAAAAATCAAATCATCTCACTGTTCTCTTGAGAAAACATTTTCCATGCAAAAAAATTAGTTTTTCTTTAAATTCTAAGGAAAGAAACTTTAAATTGTTAATTTATAACTCATAATCCTCTCAATCCTGAGAAGAAAAGTATATATATTCAGTGGCAGAAATATATTAAATAGTTAGCAAATGTAATTTCTTCCAGAATCCTCAGGATTCAGATCCATATGCTTTTAAACAAAAAAATACTTTTCTTTTAGAGTTACATTATGATTTTGTTTGATAATGGGATGAGAAATATCTGTCTGTAGGTGTCAAAGGGACCTGGAAAGAAGGTAAAGCTTCCTGATGTGGATGTGGTAGTTCCTCCCTTCCAGCATGTGTTTGAGGGACTCAGCAGTTACTCAAATTACAGTGTGAGAATCCGGTGTGATAATGAGGTGGGCTCTTCCCCCTTCTCTCCCTGGGTGGACTTTCACACTCCAGAGGCAGGTATGTGAAACATTAGATAAGGTAATGACATTATATATATGCACTGTGTTTCTTTCTAATGTGGTAGGAGTCAAATGAACATAAATGGCTTTTTAGCTCAAATGCATTGCTGTTGAAATTAAATTACAGATTTACATTCATGCATTTGCCAGACGCTTTTATCCAAATCAGCTTGTATTGTATTCAAAGCAAACATATTTTATCAGCTCCTGCATTCCCTGAAAATCGAACCCATGACCTTGGCATACTAGTTCAATGCTCTGCTGTTTGAATTACAGAATGGTGAGGTACCCATGTGCAAATTTGATCAGATCTTTTCTTTTACATTTTTTTATTATTTTTTTATTTGCTATAAATTGCTCTTTAGTTTTGGTGACTTCACTTGTGTAACTTTCTTGATTTTTAAAATGCCCCATCTCAGCTTAACATACAGACTATAAGTAAACCATTTGAAGTCCCTCCAGAATGTGTGTAGACTATGTTGGAAAACTCAAATTCATTAGACAGAATGTTTTTTTAGGTTTGAGTATCATATTGACATTTACTTTGATAGTTTTTTTTATTTGTTAATAGTTCGAATTAGATTTTATTTTTATATTTTCTGTTTGTATTTTAATTTAATTTAAGGTTTTAGTAATTTTGTTGTTTTTATTCGTTTTTTTTTAAATGTCAATAAAGTTTTGAATGTTTATTACTGATTTTCATGTGAAATTTATTCTGGTCATCCCTATACTTTGTGTCTGCATTAAGTGTGTTGAGGTACTACAAGAGGAATCCAGGAAGGAAGGAAGGAAATTGCGTCTGTAGAATTCAGATCCGTCTTGAATGAAGCTTATAGTTCTCTACAATATGGTTTGCTGAATACATCACTTAATTGTTGGGTTTGGATCAACAAGAGCTAGTTGACTGACATATTTAATCATAAATTGTGGTAGAACAGACCTGAGTGACTAACATTGTTCACATTCCATCAGGGATAAAACCGTTAGCCGGTCTGACCAACATTTTGGTGGGTTTGAAGTAAACAAATGGCCCAGAAAGCTGGTTCTGGCCAGATGCCTGGGGTGAAGGGGTTTGGAAGAGGAGGAGCTGGTGGATGGGTTTGAGGAGCAGAAGGGGTTTCTGAAGTTGACCCTGTTTGTATGTTTGTAAACTGCTAGCACTGGCTGCAGTCCAGGAGATTCCAAGCTGAGTGGTACAATGCACCATTGTGTGTGTCCCCAATCCATTTAAATGCAATGCTGCCACATACAGCGTCCAATATGCTGCCTACTGGCCAAAATAGTCATTGCAGCTGTTTTAATGGATTTGATTACTGCAGATCCCCCCCCCCCATTATTATCTACTATAAATAAAACTGTAATAGTACTCTCTTCTCTCCATTTTAAAATCAATTAAACAGATTCTATATAAACAAAACCTAAAATATTTAATCTGGGCCTGTCTGCAGCTTATTTATTGTTATGCTGAAGTGTGTGACTCATGCTTTTGTTTGTACAGTGGTAACTGACCCTCTGCAATCTCCCTTTTTTACTGTTTTCATAACTTTCTTTCACAGCACCATCAGCAGCTCCAAAGAACTTCACCTTTGAACTCAGCGAGCAGCAGCTCACTCTGTCCTGGGCGGCACTGGATCAGGAGGAGCTGCGTGGAAGGCTGCTGGCTTATAAAGTGCAGTGGAACCAGGGAGGAGAGAGTCAGGTACATCATTGTAAAGGAAGACACTTATAAAGGAAATTCTGCTACACTGAATTCTGGACTGATTCAAAATTGAAGCTGGATAATGACATTATTGCCACTTGTATAGCTGCTTTATAGCTAAAATGAATGATTCATTAGTAATTAATGAACATTGAAACATTGACACTGTTCTTGAAATGTATATAATCAATATTGACTAGAGCTGAATAATGGAGCTATTTACTTTGCTAGATCTGCTTTATAACTGAATTTAATAATTCATTTCAGAACCAATGAACTTTGCAACACTGACATCGTTATTGATCTGAACTAAATCATCACCCAATCCAAATTGAACTGAATAATGACACTATTGTTTTCTTTAGAGCTGCTTTAAAGCTGAAATTTAAGTAATTTAAGAATTTTGCAGCATTGATGCTGGTATTTTCCTGTTTATTACTGTGAATCTGATCTGCATTGTGTAAAGCTCTGTATAAATAAAACACACTTGTTCATATAAAGAATTAACTTATTTTATTGTTTGTAATGTTTAAAAATGTAATTAGTTAATCTGATATGCAATATCATGTATACCAGGTTTGGATGTCTAAAGTGAAGAGGTTCTCCTCTGCTGTGACGTTTAAGAGCCATCCACCCTTCACTTTTATGCTAAATTGGATTTTTGTCTTTATAGGATCCCTTACTGTTTAAGGACAACGTTGCCCGTCTCTCAGGTGCTGGGCGATTCTTTAATGCCACCTTCCAGGTTGCCGCGTGCACAAAGGCAGGATGTGGCCCGTGGAGTCCGTCTGTTCTTGTGATGCCCGTGTCAGGTCTGTCCACTTTCATTGAATGCCCTCCTGCCTTGTGAAATTGGGATTTCTGCAGTCACTGCAGCTTTTCTGTGATCGCATGTTCACGTAATCAGGGTTTCCGTTGGTCTTAAAAGGGCCTTAAAACTTCTTAAATTGTACAGGAAAGTCTTAATTATGATTTCAAGAGGTCTTAAATTTGGGTACGGAAAGACCAGATTTGCGATATGGCTGAATGTGATGATTAAACTTCAAAAGGCTAACTTTCTGATTTCATTAAATCATCATGAGCGCTGCAGTTCGAAGAAGGGTGCTGTGCTGCTTTGTGTTCTGCTGTTACCAAGGAAACTGTTAGATTCTACCAAACGCTCCACCTGCTGGCAGAATGAATGAGCATTTTCAATAAAACTGTTGTTTTGTTCAGAGTTCAGAAAAATGCCGAAAACGACTCATGTTTTTAACCTGCAAACACGCAGAGCTTTAAATGTGAACTGGTGGATCGATAAGAAGACAATGCATTATAAAAATCTAAAAAGTATAGGGGTGTTCGAAGTGGTCTGCGAATCCTGCAATAATATTGCAACTGTTGTTTTAACTATGTGTGATTTAATATTATCCAGTATATCGCAAAAAGCAAACAAAACGCCTACAGAGTGTGTGCATTCGTTACATGATGAAGTCTAGCAGGTTAGACTAGTGCATGTGCGTGCGCATTTATAGTGTGTTCTTTCACTGCATGAATCAGTCTATTAAAATGCATTTAGAAAAACTTTTGTTGTTGTTGTTGTTGTTGTGTTATTTGTGTGGTTCATTATGCAGAAATGGCTTCAGGCACTTTTGAGCAAAAGTGGTGTTTAAAGCTAATGTTGTCTCATTGCAGCCATGCAGGCTCAGACCCTGAGGGGCCATATGTGGGTGGGACTGCTTTTCAGCCTTCTTGTGGCCACCATGGTGGGACTCCTGTTGATTGTACTGGTCCGCAACAGAGACAAAGAGACCCAGTTTGGGTATGTTTTTACTGAATGTGCTGCCCAAAATGTAGCAGCTACACATTTTGTGTGAATTATAACTGAAATCTGGTAAACTGTGATCCTTTTACAGTTTGGATCAACTATGCTTAACATTATTTAAAACTTCATAAGAGTCTGTGAATTTTAAATCCATTTTCTTACTTCTAATCATCATGTGTTTGTATGTTTTACCTTTTTAGGCAGTTTGGTTAAAATACATTTCGAAATTGTTATTGAAAACTCTGAAATATGGGTTATTTTAATGTTTTGGTTTGTTTGCAGGTCTGCATTTGCAGCTTCAGGGACAGATGTACCAGTTTCCTTTACAGCTGCCAGGTCCTTCAACAGGCAGTTCCCTGAGCCCCCTGAATCTACATGTAAGTGAACACGTTACTGGCACGCATGACTGCACTATCATTGAAATCCAACAGTACATGTTTACAGGAAATTATGAATTTCGACTCTCTTTCCCTCTAGTGGACAGTATAGGAATCAACAGTGATTTGAAGGCCAAGTTACAGGATGTTCTCATCTCTGAAAGGCTATTAACTCTGGGACGCATGCTTGGAAAAGGTGCATTCATGACATGGATGTTTATATGATTAATGATGGTTCAGTGTTGAAAAATTTTTTTGCTGCTTAATATTTTTGTGGAAGCAATGATATTATTGCTTTCAGTGTTGGAATGGAATGGAAATGGAAAGTTCAAAATAACTGAATAGATGATAAAATATCTTTTGTAACATTATAAATGTCCTTACTGTCACTTTTGATCAATTTAATGCAACCTTGCTAAATAAATAATAATATTCTTTTTTTTTTCTAAATGACTTTTTAAATGCAAAATACTCACACAGTTTTAATAACATTTGGTTTTGTTTTTAGGTGAGTTTGGTTCTGTAAGAGAAGGTTTTCTCAAATCAGAAAATAACTCCGGACAGAAGGTCGCTGTGAAAGTCCTAAAAAGTAAGTGAACTTCTAAAATGATTGGTTTAATGAGCAGTTGGATGTCTATGACCCATGATATTGGTGCTGTCATTGTTTCTGTGCATTGATGCATCTCTCTCTCTGTGCTCTTACAGCTGACATTAACTCATCCAGTGACATTGAGCAATGTCTGAAAGAAGCTGCCTATATGAAAGACTTCCATCATCCCAATGTCATTCAGCTTATTGGTTAGTGGGCACACTTTTCCTTTTCTGCTTGACCTTTGGATTACAATCGGTTTGCTTTAGCATGTGGAGCAAATATGGTTGTGATTTAACTCCTGCAGGTGTGAGTCTGCACAGGAGAGCCCAGCAGAAGCTACCTATTCCTATGGTGATCCTTCCCTTCATGAAACATGGAGATCTTCACACGTATCTTCTCATGTCACGCCTCGGAGATGAACCTTTCGTATGTTTATTACCTGTCACGTCCTTAAACACACAGCTACTGTTGTTAACACACATCTACTGAAGTTGTCTCTTGTTTGTGTAGTCTCTCTCTCAGCAAATTCTTATCCAGTTTATGCTGGATATTACTCGAGGGATGGAGTATCTGAGCAGCAAAAATATCATCCATCGGGATTTGGCTGCTCGCAACTGCATGTGAGTTATTTCATGTGCATGTAACAGGGACACATTTTTGATCATATTGAAAGTGCATGTAAACTATCCAGATAATTTATATTGCTAACTAACCACCAACTCAAGCTTAGTTTAGCTCAAGTGTAATATTTCCCGTCATCTGCATCCTAAATTTTAGGCTAAATGAACACAGGAGCGTGTGTGTGGCAGATTTTGGTCTTTCAAAGAAAATCTACAGCGGTGACTACTACAGACAAGGATCTGTCTCTAAGTTGCCTGTAAAGTGGATCGCTTTGGAAAGCCTGGCAGATAATGTCTACACAACACACAGTGATGTGGTAATGAACACTGTTTGTCTGTATATGTTATTTCTTTAATATTAGTTGTTAGTATTTCATAGTTTTAGACCTTTTAAAAACATTCTTCTTAAAATAGCAGACAACTTACCAATGCATTGCTATTCTCACAACAGTTGGTTCTAGAATTTAGTGGTTATAATATAAATCTAGTTGACAAACAAAATCGAGTATCCCAGAAAGACATGCAATATATTAAAATGAAAGTTTCTGAAAACAAAAATGCTCATGATTTCTTTACTGTGTTTACTAGTTTATATATCCCTTGTTCATCTGGTAAAGCTTTTTCTGTGCCTGGTACTGATGTTTTTTGTGTTTGTTTTTTTAATTAAGTGGGCATTTGGTGTGACCATGTGGGAGATCATGACTAGAGGCCAAACACCTTATCCCGGGGTGGAGAACTCAGAAATATATGAGTATCTTATCAAAGGAGAAAGACTCAAACAGCCTCCAGACTGTCCTGCTGACATGTAAGTTTGATTAATTAATATATCATATTAGGAATGTCCCGATCAGGTTTTTTGTGCCCTTGATCGGAGTCATTTTATATAGAGTATCTGCCGATATTGAGTTCGAATTCGATACTTGTATATTCTTATAGGAATGTATGTTTGGTGCACACTTCAGGTATACAGAGTGTATGCAGGGTTGTGCAGAGAGTAAAATAAAATAGTTTTATAGTTTTATTAGTTTTATTTAAAATAGTTTTTAAAATAATTTAAAGAGATGAGGGATTGTAGTTTGAGTTTGGTCTGCACATCATTCCAACACCAAGGGCCATAACAAAACAGGCTTAGCTTTCCAGCCTCTGATCTGATAGCCGGCACTTTGAACTGTAGCCAATTATGTGACCTGAGATTATGACAGCTTTGAAATGATAAAAATGTCCTATTTAAATAATTTGTAAGTTATCCTAAAATAACTTAAATATACCAGTGTTCAAGCCTGCGCAAATGTAGGGATGACCATCCTACCATACTGTGCAATATACAATGATGTGTCCTAAAACTAGAGTTAGTAACATATCTGAGAGCAGAAATATAAAGGGGGTCAAGTTTGGACAAGGTGGAAAGAGAGGCAAATCTGTGGATAGCATCCCCAATCCCCATAGTCAATCTGTGACAGAAAAAGGCTAGCAACTAAGCATTTTCGTGACGCCAAGGAAAAACAGGACTTTAGCCTATACAAAAAACACAGTGTGAATTTTAATTTCTTTGCAAGATAATCAAAATGGTATTTAAAATTCAGGTTTTTATCCATCCAAATCCCAGATATTTGTAATTATCTACAGACTGGATACATATATGACACGCTAGAACAGACCTCACAATCATCGGCAAAGGATTGTGAAGCTTTGGGGGTGTTAATGAAAGAGATCTACTGCATCTTTGCTTTGATCATCCTACTGAATATGATGCAGATGTAGTATTTGAGGAAATTTTGAATTTATCTGCTTTTTGCTCAAAATGTTGCTTTTTTTAAAATAAAAAACTTCAAGTGTTGATAAAAAAAGAATGCTTCAATTTTTTTTTTTTTTTTTACGTAGAGGCTCTGTTCTTTATTTTTATGTATTGCATGTTCAGATATTTATAAAACAAAATATTCTGGGGGCCATGAAATTTTAATACAAATAATAAAAAATGATGGCAACTTTTTTCATAAACACTGGTGGGGAAAGGGTTACATTTGTTATCATTTCTTATGTTGAAAACAATGTTGCTTAATATTTTGGTGGAAAACTCATAATTATCAGGATTCTTTGATTGACGAAAATTAAAAAAAAGCAGCATTTATTCTGTTTTGTGTAACAATGTAAAAGTATATTTTTTTGATCAATTTAATGTATCCTTCCTGAATAAAAGTATTCATTTATTTAAAAACAACTTTTGAACGGAGTTTTTAATGCTAAATGTTACAAAACTATTTAAAACCACACTAATTTTAGATATTCATTCTGCTTGTAAAAAAACAAAAAACAAAGATTTTGGAGTATGTTTTAATACGATTTCAGTTTTTCTGCTTCAAAATTTCCTTTGTTAAATCATTATACATTTAAAGATAGTTACAGTTAAATCTGTTATACATTTTGCCATTTCTTTATAATTGTTTTAGAATTTTACTAGCAAATTCTACACCAATTTTACGTGTGTGTGTGTGTGTATATATATATAATACACTGTACATAGATATGAATAGATATGAATAATATAAAAACTGTTCCATCTTTTATCACTTCCAGTTATGAAATCATGCATAGCTGTTGGTCTCCTGTCCCAAAGTGTCGTCCTAGTTTTCAAAACCTTATTGACCAGTTGGAGCTCTTGTGTACAAAGCTGAATCCCCCTCCTGTAAAAGAACCACTGCTGTATGTGAACCTGGAGGAAGAGGATGGAGAACAGGCCTCTGGGCTGGTGGCTGATGCCGGGACCCATAAAAGTGAAGAGCCCTCATGGGGGGTACCGTGGCGGTGTGCAGGTATAGAGGAAGATGAAAAGGACTGGCTTATGGTGTCATCAGGAGCAGCTCTTGCTATTGGTGGAGACTACCGCTACATCATCAGCCCACATGGTACTGGTGTTGATGAAGAAAATAGGCATTCTGATGACGGCCTGTCGGAGGATATCAGGGATGAGGAAGAGGATGTTATCATTAATGTGTGATTTTTGTTGTTATGTTTCCCCATGCTTACATAATCTAGTAGATTGCACAACTTGACAAGACTCTTGATAAAGAACAGTGGGTCCATAAAAACATTCCTTTGTTGTTTTAATGGTGAAATTTCCTGAATAATGCTTAACAGAAAGAACTGTTCTCCATGCTAACTCTAGAGGTGTACGTGTATGTACAATCAGCTGCTAAAACCTTAAATAATCATGATTTTACACCTTTATTTCAATGGTAATTACTTATAATGACTGTAGCAAAGCTATTGTTTCAACAAATTTGATGCTTAGAGTCAGAACTGTGATTTTAAAGTGTAAAATGTGTCTTTGCTGGTACAGTGCTGGCATTTTTTTGTGTTTTGTACGTATGAAGTGTCAATCACGTCCTGGGACTCACATGATGTGCCTTTGTTTTCAAATAGTTTCTGCACATTTGTTACGCTGGATGAAGAAATTCCTTTGGATTTATAATGCATAGTATGACATAAGCTCAGACTGTCATTGTTATATTTGTACTTAATGTTCCGGGTTAAATACAAGTTTAGCTGTATAACCTATATAATAATGGAATTATATGGGATGGTTTATTTGTAGCAGGAAAACCCATGAAAGATTTGCCATCAATTTCACTTCTGATTAATAATCTCTTAGAAAATAAGTGACTCGTCAAACAGTTTTTAAAGAGAACAAATGTGTTGTGTACATAGAGTGATTGCACTAGACCTCCGTTGTAAGCATGTTACTTACCATCAACATTTTTATTTTTATTTTTATTTTTTTTGGAGCAGAGTTATTTTCTATGGATGTTGCATTTAAACCCGATTATTCTGTTAGCCTGCATGTGCACAGTAAATCTTCTTTAGAGCATTCTGAGGATAGGATTTCAAGGGACAACAGGTTTTATTATGTGCAAATCATTTGTGTCATGCTGTGTATTAAGATTATTCAAACAACAAGAATTGCAGCAGAGAATGAAATCTGTTTTTTTTTTTTTTTTGCTAATTGTGTTTTTGAACCTGTTAATGAGTTGTGTGTATGATCTCTTCAGTGGACATTTCTAAAAATCAGTAGCTTTTGTGTTTTGGCTCATTACTGTACACTGTACAACTCAGTTTTATAGTGCTAGGTCATGTAACAAACATTCATATATGTTGTGAATAAATCTGACACATCATTCAGTGTTATTAACCCTAGTAAAGAGGCCTGCCTGTTCATCTCAAGACAAAGAAATGGGCAAAGATGATGTTAGTATGCCTGTCCTCTGACAATGAAACCAAGTAACTGCAAACAAATGAGTGAAAAGCATGTTTAATGGAGAATTGTAAGGAATAAAGGTTTCAATGGCAGTGAACAAAAGAAAATGGCATTGGCAGCATCATGAACATAATCCACGTTAAGGATTCCCAAAAAGTATCTAGGATGAAGAATCTTTGCATTTGTGCCACTTTGTTTCAAATCAGATATAAAAGGAAATGGTTTTACTTAATGTGATAATGCCATTTAAAAAAACAAAAACAATGCAGTGTGAATCAAGGCATCCATGACATAAACAAAGGCATTACGTAAATGCACACCAGATGACCAGCGAACCTCATCAGTTATTTGTCTTATTGTAATTTTTTGGATACATTTGTCCCTTAATGAGGTTTCTTGACATTACTACTGGGAAATTCCTTTTCCTTGAAATGCTAAAGCCTGATTGGTTTGCAAAAGCCAAGGGCATCCAAGCATTTGCCTGATTGGCTGGCTATATAAGCGATGTTGGGTGCCAAGTTCCTCAGAATCTTTTTTTCTTCTTTTCTTCTTTGCCACATTTGGTGGGCCCGTCAACTTTCCTGATGCACACAAGGATTGTGTAGTGTGCAGTGTGCAGCGTGCAGTGACTGGGCCAGGCCCATGCTGAGGCGGCAATGGATCGGATTGTAAAGTCTGCGAGGAATTGCCAATCAAGATCCTTTGTGCAAGGCTGGCCGTTGTTCTATGCAGTGGCCAGCTGGCTCCTGAATCTTCCTCATCCACCGCCTTCGAGCTGTGGGCTGGCACACTACAGATTACTCCATCAGGAGGCTCAACCGATGAGCTGATGTCAGCCTAGCTCCCACATTCTCCACCTGGTTTACACATAACACACTAATACGCATCTAATATCCAAATCCGTTAAAGGATCTTTATGCTGCATTAATTAGGTGAACCAGAAACACTTCCCATAACACCCAATGTACTTGCTACATCGTTAGAAGAATGGCATCTACGCTAATATTAGTCTGTTTCTCTCTTATTTTGAGGTAACCGTGGCCACCAGATCCAGTCTGTATCCAGATCAGATGGCCACTGCAGTCACCCGGATCCAGTACGTATCCAGACCAAATGGTGGATCAGCACCTAGAGAGGTCCTCTACAGCCCTGAAAGACAGTGGAGACCAGGACAACTAAATGAGCCCCAGATACAGATCCCCTGTAAAGACCTTGTCTCAGACAACCAACGGGACAAGACACAGGGACGAGACCACAGGAACCAGTTGAGTCCTCTGTACAATGTGACTTTGCTGCAGCCTGGAAGTGCTTGTTTCATCTGGCCCACAGTCTGAGCCTGGTTTCTCCAAAGGTTTTTTTCTCCATTCTGTCACTGATTGAGTTTTGGTTCCTTGCCACTGTTGTCAAATGTGTGCAAAGATACTATTAAACTGAACTGAGCTGGATGATGACATCACTGAATTCAATGCTGAACTGCCTTTAACTGTCATTTTGCATTATTGACCCACTGTTTTCTTAATTAATGTTGTTCAGTTGCTTTGACACAATCTGTTTTAAGGCGCTATATAAATAAAGGTGACTTGACTTGACTTTGGCTGTGGAGAGGACTTTGCCATGCTCACTAGTGCCTCTAACCTCTGGATGGTCAGGTCTTTCCTTGACATGACCGGCCAAGCGGATGTACCACAGAGACCCACCCCTTTCTCCCTTAGCTCCACGAGGAGCTCACTCGTTCATGGCGCTCCCCTCACTCAGTCCAAGCCCATGCACAAGGAACTTCTCACATCAGTGGAAGGAATGGAGAAAAGAGGGTATGTGTGACCGCCTTCCATTGAGGACGCTGTCGTGGCTCACCTCCATCCCGAGGTTGGAAAACTGCCTCATTGCCTGCTAAGCCATGTCGAACCACAGCTCACATTGCTGAAAAAGCATATATTTCTGCAGGACACAAAGCATCTGCCCTCCACATGATAACAGTCTTGCAGGTATTTCAGATGCCACTGTTAAGGACCCTGGACAAAGAAGGTCCGGACCCAGAGTCACTCCACAAATTGTGGACAGAATCTGATCTACCCCTGACCACACCTAAAAAGGTTGCCAAGGGAATTGGCTGCAATATGGGCAGCCTTGTGGTTTTGCATCATAATCTGTGGCTGACGCTTACAGAGATGTGAGATGCAGAACCAACATAGTCTCTTTGGAGCTGCGGTGGATGTTTTTTTTAAGAGAAGTATACAGAAGCACTTCCTTCCCAAACGATCTAATGCTTCTCCCCCCAGGTCTAGGCCCAGATTGTCATCAGCTCAGTGATCAGCTGGATATGCTGCTGGTTCATGCCAGGAGGAGAAAGAAACGGCCCGTTCATGACAACGGGCCAGTGGCCAAAATGGCGCATTCTCACTCAGAGTTCACTCTGCAGCCAGAAGAGAACCAAGAGAATGTATGTTTAAATGTCATATTGAAACCGATGTGTTCTGTTGCAATAAACATAAAATATTACATGCCTCACCAAAAGGGCTCTTTTCCTCTTCTGACTATTACCCACAATATAAGCTAAACCTCTCCTTCGGGGAAGCTCGGTGCAGCCCAAGTTTTCAGATGCAGATGTCCCTGGTGCAATGCGCTGTGGATGCATTACCTGTCGTACTTTTAACTGGTTTTAGGACCCCCATATGCAGCACTATCGCCTATGAGACTCAGTAGAATGCGAGTGCTTAACTATCTGGACAACTGGGTGATCATCGCACAATTCGGGAGTGTGCTCGAGGAACACAAACTCAAGACTCCTCGCCCATCTAGCATGTTTAAATTTGTCTGTGAACATGCAAAAGAGCACGCTTTACGCCGCCTTCACACTGGCAGTTGAAATCAGCTCCGATACGGCTACGAAACGACCGGAAGTCATTCCTTTCCTATGGAGATTTCCTATGTGCAGACCACATGCGAATGGCTACGAACCGGGTCCAAACGAGTGCGGTGTGGAAAAAATCGTGTCCGTTGGTCATTCGGATGCGTTCAAAAATTTTACTCTTGCTAAAGGCTACAGACGGTTCCTATCCGACAATTCCAGCGGAAATTGGTGTTGCTATGGTACTGATAAACAAACCTGAATTCATAACCTTTAATAAAATAAATAATGATTTTATAACAATAAGTTATGTCATTTTTTTCATGATTTTCTAACATTATTAGGGCAGTTAATACAATAAAAATGAATGATTAAATATCGTGCCCCCAGCTCTCAGACACACTCGGTCTCTCTCGCTCGAGTGCAGGGTTGTTGCAGCCCTATATACCACTATCACATTTAGCTGACCTGACATGCACATTCAGATACAGACGATATCAATCGTTCTAATCTCTCCGCCATTTTTGTTCTACTCGCTTCCGAAGATTTTCAGCGGTGTAGTACGACGTCCACTGTGGGAGTATTGCGTATTACGGAGTGGATTTCAACTGCCAGTGTGAAGGCGGTGTTAGTCATGCCAGTCGATTACCTTTCTGGGTATGGTTTTGGACTCACCCATGATGATCGCGCGCGCTAACATATATCAATATGTTAAAGACAGTTAATTTATAGGAAGCATTGCTATTCTTAAACAAAGTTGTACTAATAAATATATTAGGAATATTATAACAGGTGACACAGCTACTTATAAAAGCTTATTGTGGAACAGTATATTTAGAAATATAAATTGGAATAAAGTTGGCATATTTGTGAAAAATACTTTTACCTTTCCAGCTAAAAGTGTCTTTGAGGTATTAAATTTGGATATTGATTATTCCTGTAATTTTGTTATATGGAAAACGAGTTCATTGTCTATCTGTTTTGTAATTGTGTATAGGCTACACAAGGATTTTCTGGGTGGATATGGAAAATTTTATTAGAAGGAAAAAATAATATATTTAAGTTAAATATTTTTTATATATATATATTTCATTATTTCAGTGAAAGTAATAATAATAATTTTACTTGTACAGCTTTTTAGTATTTTGTGGAAATTTCACATACATACGAAGAAATGGTCAGGATCCAGGCCAGATTTCATTCACTTTCTACAGGAGACTAAGTACTACTGCACAAGTTTGTAGAACATTGTTAATAAAAAATAAAAAAAAAGCAAAAACTTAATATTTTTCACGAATATGCAGTTTTTGATTAATGAATCAATGGCTTGTGCACTCTGGCATGTTTTTGTAAAATGTTTTTATTTTGGGTTAATAATTAAAAAAAAGCCAAATCAGTCAGAGGCAGCGCATGCGTGTGGTAGTCACAAGCGAATGAGCGTGCAGTATTCTGAGCGGCGACGTCCTGACGTCACTGCACGCACGTAAAGCTCGGAGGGTGAGACGCACGGTGTAATAATGTGAGAAGGGAGAGAGAGCAAAACAGCTTTAACGAAGACAGGAGAGAGAGTATGCATAATATGCATTTCATATTGACGAAAGGTAACAGTCTAAACCGCATAAAGCTATATCTGTTAAAAGAAATAGGAAAAGTAGGCTGAACAAGGGTCTTTTTCGTTGTTACTTCGTGGCCAGAGTGCAGATCATCTCTCAGCGCTCTCGCATCATATTCGCCCGCCATTCGAGATGTTTCTACGTGCACGCGCCATCTGCGCCAGCATTTAGTTATCGGGCCTATTAGAGACACGCGCCATCGACGAATATTACTCGACGTCCGTTACACAAAAGGTGACTGAAACTCCATTTCTTGACTTTGAATGGACAATTAACATTTATGTACGTCGGTTGTTGCCGCGTTTACTCACCTGTGAATTAGTTAAAATAAGTCTAGTGTCACGTTTTTATGGTAAGCGAATCGACTAGTTTATGAACCTTCTCGGTATTCATGCGCACATTGCGTTACAAATGCTTTTGAAGTTATAATTTAGGTTTTATTATTATCATAGATGTCTATTAAAGATTGGACTTGTTTTGCATTTTCAAAAGCATGTGGCTAGGGTGATGTTATGGCGTTGTCAATGAATATTTAAATTTATTGTATTTTACTTTAATAAGAAAGATTTGAGAAATTTGAGTGTCTTAAAATGCATCTTTACCCTTATAGGAAACAAATATTTATGATTTATTATAACATTTTATAGAGGGTTATGCAACTTATTATTGTGTAGCAGCATCTCATTCTAGCCCTCTGTTAATAACTTATATTATTACTTGCAATTTACATAAATTAGTAAATCATATGTAATTAATAATGCATTCAAAATGTTAAAATATTTGGAATGATCTGAAAGACAAAACCTTCACTATTTACTTGCGTTTTGCGTGTAGTGTAAACCTACCTTGATATTCACACAGAAAGAAAATGTTTATATGATACTCACACATGGGTTGCGGACTTGAGATAAAAGCAGCTAAATAAAAGTAGTTTTATGTTGCTGTGTATTGCATCATGAGGGCTGACATGTTGCGATCGCTTGACCAGAGGAACATTAAAGGGGTTATATGATGTTGCTAAAAAGAGCATTTATTTTGTGTATTTTTTGTTTTGTTTTAGGTTTAAGAAACACATTATTTTCCACATACTGTACATAGTTGTTTCTCTTTTATGCCCCGCCTTTCTGAAACACCAAATTTTTTTTACAAACTTCATCGGTCTGAAAAGTGCGTTGTTATTGGTCGAGTGTCTCAAGCATGTAAGACAAATGTTACACACCTCACCATACGCGTTTCCCGGTCAGAACACCGCCACGGCAAGACAAAATCAATAAAACACAATACAAACGAGCAATTTGATGCATCCAGTGGGGACATAATTACGGATTATAATGACTTGAACAGTCTTTTTATGTGTTGAGTTGCATCATGCCACATAAACATAAAACCATGTCTGCATTTGTGATCGTCTAAACAACAAGCACTACTCCACACTACTCAAAACTCGCATTTAAATCATCAGTTGTAAATCCTTTAAATATGTAAACGTACTTACAGACTGTGAGTCAGAACAGCCGGCATTGTTGTCTTCTCTCCCAGGTTCAGGAAACCGTACTCCACAAAATGTGCTCCACACATCTGAATTTGGGTTTAACTGTTTTGGAACAGTGTCGTAGATACAACTTAACCACTGATTTCTAATTGTCCTTTTTTTGAAAGGCCAAACAAAGTATTTTTGCTTTCACAATGAAACGGCGTCTCCACAACATGGCGCCAACAGCAATTATCAAAGTTACGCCTTCTTTATTTTCGTGATTTATACAGATCTTCCAACATTTTAACGTAGACGTGTGGGGGCGTGTTAAAACGAGGTGTTTTAGAAGGGTGTGGACGAGTCTAAACTTTAATAAGAATATATCTTTGGGTTTAAGACTTTAGTCTTTGCAACTTTATGGATTTTATCTATTCATGAACAGCTTGAAATCGCATCATATGACCCCTTTAACACTTCCTGTACAGCAATATGTTGGCCTAGTACATGACTTGAGTTGCCCCTAATTATTAGAGAGAAGAAATAATCATCAAATGAGTCCCAGCTTTTGGTTGATTAGTCAAATACATTTTTGTGGGTTCTCCCCCATTCTCAAAGTGTAGTGAATGTAATTACACAGCACATCGGGTAAAATAATGTGTTGTTACATGCTCATATTTTAACAATAATGTACAATAGTTTGTGCCATATTAGGAATATAGTCATGTAGCAGAGTGATGCCTCAATGCCATATTGATTTTAGAAAAACATTACTAATTTTGTAGTACCTAGTAATATTTATTGAAACCATTTTAAGCAAGTTGACATGTTTGCAAAATATTCTGGATGAGAAGAGCCAAGTCAAGTCATGTCACAGGTAGGACAAAACACAATCCTCAATTGAGATTAGTCAGTCTTATCACCATACAAAAGATAAATAAAAAGGGTTTGTACTTTAAGAATAAACAAAGTGTCATCTATGAGCTTGCAGCAATAGTTAAGTTTATTATGCAGTTTCTAGCTAACAAAAAGCTCCCTGTAAATGATGTATCTTCTAGCCTACCTATTTGCTTTGATAATTCTTTTCAGGTTTTGTGTGTGTATATTGTGCCCATGATCAGTCGTCTCTGAGACTGCTTTGCATATACTCTAGTAGTGAATTTCCTGTCATTGCTATATGCCTGGAAACTCACACCCAGTATTGTTTACATTTCATATGTAGTTGTTTTTTCTTACCTGTAGTACGGTCTTATTTTTGCTTAAATTTAGATTTAAGTGATAAATTAAAACCAATAATAATCTTTTGTACTCATTTAATTGATATTTGATCATTTCTGTTAAGTCCACTGTTTACAACATTAAATGTTATTATAGCTGATCATTTAAACATCAACTCAAAATACCATTACTTTGTTTTTAAGATGATGCAACTAGTGGCTTCAAATGGAACTGCAAGAATAATAATGATTGTTTCCAAAGAGGTTTCCTTATGTGCATACTTCAATTTGTCCCCATGCATATATTCAGTATACACACACCTGGTATTAAGATGTGTTTTCAGTTATCTAATCACAAGTGGTCAGTCAAAAAGCATTACTGATTCCAACAGGTAATACTCCTTTAAATACTTGTGTTCAGATTTTGTCAAGACATTCCCCATAACACTTGAATCAGTTAATTGGGATGTCAATACTGTTTAAAGAGCAAAATATTGTTCCACAGCTTTCAAGCGAAAAGGAAACCAACCAAATGAGGATAAGGAAGGCAGCTGTAATTTTGTTATTTACAACACATCCCAAAATTGAATGTTGACCCCTTTAAAGCAGACCCCTTGTGAAAACTATTTAAAGGGGGGGTGAAATGCTATTTCATGCATACTGAGTTTTTTACACTGTTAAAGAGTTGGATTCCCATGCTAAACATGGACAAAGTTTCAAAAATTAAGTTGTACGTTTGAAGGAGTATTTTTGTTCCCAAAATACTCCTTCCGGTTTGTCACAAGTTTCGGAAAGTTTTTTTCGAGTATGGCTCTGTGTGACGTTAGATGGAGCGGAATTTCCTTATATGGGTCCTGAGGCACTTCTGCCGGAAGAGCGCGCGCTCCTGTATAGTGAGGCTGAGCAGCACAGACATTTCACTGATCAGAGCGAGAGCGTCGCGAAAAGTCACAAAAGAAGTGTGTTTTTGGTTGCCAGGGCAAGACAACCCTGCACAGAATTACCAAAAAAAAAACAGCATTAAGGGACCAGTGGATGGAGTTTATTTTTACAGAGCATCAACGGAGTTGTGCAAATGTTTGTGTTTTTTCCCTGCATTTCGAAGATGCTTGTTCACAAGGCCCAGTTTGACGAAGGATTTGCGTATCGTTTATTTCTTAAGGATGATGCAATCCCAAGGAAAAAGGGTAACGATCGTGTGTTGGAACCGCAGGCGGTGAGTAAAACTGCTTCAAATATCTCTGCCTCCTTGTTAGTGTGTCCCCTCCCATGCCAGAGATCCGGGTTCGAGCCCCGCTCGGAGCGAGTCGTTGCTGCTGCTGCTTTCGTTCAGTTTCAGCCTCTGGATATGATTCTGGATCATAAATAAACGGCTGAATCTGACTGTAAACCATGGTTTGTTTTGGATGATGGGTTTTCCCTCACGGTAATGTCACAGTTTCCACATGCTCTCAACGCAAAAGCCTATTCGCGCTCGTGATTCCTTAGCTCCGCCCACACGTCACGCCTCCAGCCGGTCGTGTTTTTCCGGGAAAAATCGGTACAGACTATCTTTCTCTTATGAATATAATAAAACTAAAGACTTTTTGGATTTATGAAGGATGCAGTACTACTCTATATGTACTCAAGATTAACAGGATATTGAGTGAAAACCAGCATTTCACCCCCCCTTTAATACCAGGGGGAAACAGGGCAAAAGTCAGTGGCATGGGCTGTTCAAGGTACTATAACAGTATCTCTTATCAATTCTCATTCTCAAGGCAACAGATATCTTAGTAAGTGCTGAAAGTATTCAGTTTTTCCATATGTTTACTGTTCTTTTTTACTTGAATGTGTCCAAACACCAAGGCTTTTAATTTACTGTTTGTCCCTTACAGAGCCAGAGATAGATGTAGATTGTTTAGGTACAAGGTAGCCATCATGCCACCTTTATGCAAAGTTTTGTTCCAATCTTGCACCTGCCTGTAATTTCAGGTGTTCTGACCGTGTGATCTTTAAATGTCCTGCCTATAATTTTCAACTGTACCTGACTCAAGTGTGCACAAAACTCTCTTGCGAAGTGGACTTACTTAGATGTCCTCACAAGTATTACCTTGAGGCTAATGTAATACTTACCTATGATAGACAACCTCTTGTGATTTATGTAGTCCAATAAGCATTTTACACTACACACCAGTCTTGTGTTTCAAACTCTTCAATCAGGGTGTCAACATTTTGACAAAAGACAAGGTATTACATTTGTGGAATAAATTGTCCTCTCACATATTTATGCATGGAGGCCAAACAGGGCTTCACCTAACTAGTAGATGTGTAATCTAGTGAGTAACACACAAATACTGTATATAATGTAGTTGTTAAGCTTTCCAGTTGCTAGCTTTTAAACATGCGTTGACCGTGCCATGCCATGTATGTCTTGTTTTTTTAAGGATGTAGATCTGATATACGCTGAGGTGAGAGATTCGGAAGCTTTCCAGATGACTTTGTAACTCCCATGGCTGATACAGAGAAGCAGGGTGCAATGGTGCTTCATGAAGAGGGCGTGACTGCCCCAACATTGGCACCTCCCACTACCTCTCCACCATCCATCTTTGTTGTACTTAAACAGTTGCAGTCTCGTCATAGTGGGAAAGACAAGTGCAGCCTGATGGCAATTAGTGAAGCAAATAAAATGGTGACATCCTCTGTTGTAACAGGCATCCATCCAACATCATCCACTTTTGCAGACACCAACAACACTGTACAGTCTGAGAACTTGCCAGCAGATACTAGATGTAAAGGCATCACTGTTACTCTAGACAACAACAGTATGTGGAATGAGTTTTATAGATGTCAGACTGAGATGATTTTGACTAAACAAGGTCGTAGAATGTTCCCTTACTGCCGCTTTCGTCTCTCTGGAATGGAACCTTTCCAGAGTTACTTGTTGGCAATGGATATTGTTCCAGTTGATAACTACAGATACAAATGGAGTGGAAAAGGATGGGAAACCAATGGGAAGGCTGAGCCTCATGTTGCACGTTTGTTTGTACACCCAGAATCTCCTGCTACTGGCCTACACTGGATGCAGTACCCTGTTTCATTTTACAGACTGAAACTTTGCAACAACTTGGATCAGGAGGAACATATTATTTTGCACTCAATGCACCGCTACCTCCCTCGACTTCATATCATTCCTGCAGAAAAAGACTCTGAAAACATTCAAGTTGACAGACCCAATGTCATAACTCTAAGTTTTTCTCAGACAGAGTTCTTTGCGGTCACGGCCTATCAAAACCTTAGCATCACCCAACTCAAAATTGACTACAACCCCTTTGCCAAAGGTTTCAGGGACGATGCAGTCAATGCTCGATCATCTAAGGCCAAAAATGGAATGTCCACTGAGGAAGCAGAGAGTGAGCTCAAACTAAGCAGGGAGATGACAACCTTGAATAATTTAAAAACTCTGTTCATGAAGAGAAATGCTACTGTAAAGGTCAGTAAGGATCACAATGTTCCCAGCCCTACAAATGGAGAAAGGAAAGCTGTTAATACCGATGCTTCCGTTGTAGATGCAAATGTTCAAAGTTTGTGGTAAGTAGTTTTATCGACATATCAAACCGAAGCAAAGTTTTACTTTACTTTGAATCAGATTTCCACAAGAAACATACTCTATGCAAGTGTTAGATAGTTTTTATGAAATCCGAGAGCTTTCTGATCCTGCATATACATGTGCTGCTGTTGACGCAGGAGCCGGCATTCTGATGTAGAATGCCTTTCTCTCTTAGTTCATTGTATGTATATTCTGGTTCAGATAAGTAAGGCTGGGCAAAAAATTGCAAGTGCAGTTTTTGCAAGTGCAAAAATTGTGCTCCCTGTCGAAATCTTCAGACTTGCTTACGAAGACTTTTTTTATGTACAGTGTGCATCTTCCTCTGCTTGTAAACAAGGTGCTCCTGTGTCAGCAGCACCACATGAAAAAGAAAATGTGTAATAAAGTTATTTTTGTTTTCTTTGTGCACAAAAATTATTCTTGTAGCTTCATAAAATTTTATTTAAACCACTGATCACATGGATTATTTTAAAGATGTCCTTACTAACTTTCTGGGCTTTGAACGTGGTAGCTGTGTTGCTGTCTATGCAGTGTCAGAAAGCACATGGATTTCATTAAAAATATCTTAATTTGTGTTCCGAAGATGATCTAAGGTCTTGCAATTTTGGAACAACATGAGAGATAGTAATTAAAGACAGAATTTTTATTTTTGGGTGAACTACACCTGTAAACCGGCTGTTGGTATTATTCTGGTAGCTAGCCATAAATTGTCACATGTATCTAACGTTCTCAGCAAGATTCTCTTCAAGCATTTGATCCGCTATCATATCAGTTGGCCAGAAAATAAATAAATACTCAGTGTTTGCATTCACATACATGCAAAGAGTGTTTTAGGCTGTAGCCTGCATAAAAAAAAAAATATTTCTGATATTGTACATATTTGCCAGTTTTGACAAATTTAACAATGTTTGTCTTTTCTCTCCCGTTCTCTGACAGCACCAAGAAACGGCCATCATCATTGGCCTTCTCAGACTTTATTAAAGGTGCTCATGTGAAAGTAAAAAGGTTATCACTTGAGAATATCAAAAAAAATTGTATTGTCTCGCAAACATCCACAACAAGTGAACAAAAGGAGGGAATGGACATATCATCCAAAACAGAAAATATACTAAAAGTTGTTAGTATAGATGAAACTGTGGCGGGTGATATTCAGAGATGTAAAAGCACAGACACCTCCTCAAAAACAGAGTTGAAAACAGATGAAAATAAAACAGAAATACATGAACACAAAGCTGACAAGATTACATTGCTACCCAGTGACCAAAAGTATGAAAAGAGGATGGAGACCCTTTCTTCTCTGGACACTGAGGCCAAGTCTGAAGCAAACACAAAGAAAGCCTTACCACATAAGCGGCCAGAACGTGTACCCCTACCACTCCTTGCTCAGTTTCTTAAACAGAGAAATTCTAAAACAAAACCTACTACACCAAAACCTAATGTTTCCAGCTCATTCTTAGACTCTGTAAAGTCCTGTGAACCTGTCATAACCCCAGAAAGCTCATCTCCCTTGATGTCTTCCATCCCTTGTGTTACCCCTAACTCAGATTCACAACCAGTACTTACCTCCTTATCTGAAAAAGTTAAATCATCATCATCGACAATAGATGCAAGCAACATAACATCTCCATCTACTACGTTATTATCTCCATCAGTAACTTTATCCCCTGTACCTGTAGGAACACAATTATCTGTTAGATTTTCACCTTCCCCATTTGGAAGTGATGCATTAAATGCCCCAAACACTATCTCTCCCTCCAAACTTGATCCTGACCAAACACCTGACATTATCTCTAGTGCATTTCATAATGCTGATGATGTTTCTTTGACCGATCCTGACAACACACTCAGGTCTCAGTCAGACATTTCATCTCTCCCTACATGTGACACTTTGCATGACACTTGTTCACCTACTTCACCTGGAGTTAACATTGACTCTGCTGATGCACCTATTGTCTCTTCTGTCACTACATCTGTTTTTGATGTTCCATCTAGTACAGACAATAGAATTATTCCTTACCAGCAACTTGCATCAATGCCTGAAGTTGCTGAGAGTGAATCAATTTCTAATTTCCTCATAGACACTTCCAAGGGCTCTTGTCCTGAGCTTTTTTCTGAAGAAGTCCCTTCACACACTTTTTTCACACATGAGGAATCCCTCTCCTTGCCATTAGATGACCCATCTTCCCCAGATTTCTCCTTACCTAGCCCAGCGCCTTCTTCTCCTGATCCATTTCCACCAAGTCTATTCTGTGAAAGACCAGTACCTCCTAGAAAGACCCTTGATTCTTTTCCAGAAAGGCTATTGGACTGCACAGTTTCTTCCTCTCCTGACCTTTTCCCACTAGGTCTATTCAACAGCAGGCCAGTACCCCCCAGAAAGATCCTTGATTTTATTACAGATTTACCTGTGGATGAAACCATAACTTCAAAAGAATCATTGTCTTCAAGTGTCCCTAGTGGGCCAGAACATCCCAGGGAAACAGTTGACTTGATCTCTCAAAGTCAGTGCTCTGATCGACCAGGTCCTCTTCATGAATTGCAGTCTGCAGTTTTTTGTGACACCAATGTTTCGGGTCACATTGTATCTGAACCAAATAAACATTCCTCTCATGAAAGCACTTTCAAGAAATTGAAGACTAAACAGAAAAAAACAGGAAAATGTAAGTTCGGTGAAGATGATGAGGTGTTCGAAGGATCCATATCTGTTCCAATGCAGCCAAGCCTGGAAGATGTTGAAGGCCAGTTGTTTGTCTCCTTCTTGTCAAAGGTAACACAAATAACATGTCAATTTACTTTAGAATGTAGAAAGGGTACTTTAAAAGAGAACTTGGAGAACCTTTACTTTATTTGGTTTGCTTTACTACTTTAAAATGTTTTTTTTTCTTTTTTTTACCTGGTGTTTCTACAGTAAACTTTCTATTAATTTATGATCGTACATCCTTGTGACATTCTGTGTGGTTTATGTACCTTCTGAAATAGAAAGCTCTTGAGATTCACCTTGTAGATGATGCCAAAATGGAGATGGCACAAAAAACCACAGAGAATACTGATGGTAAGAATGAAATGTCTTATCATGATTAATGTGAAGGAAACACATTTATTTTAATTAATTTTTTTGCTTTAAACAGGGGCCAGCTATGAAAGTATAGAGGAAAAGATTGAGGAGCTAGAGAAAATACTTTTACGTGATCTGAAATTCATGAGGCACAGACAGGTCATTCATCCGGTGCTACAAGAAGGTTTTTGATTTATAACTTTATAAGTATCGCAATTGTATTACCATACATAATACAACAGCCCAATAAAGTTTTGATTTAAAATCTCTCTCATCATAGTTGGATTGAAGTTGAATCTTCTTGATCTAACCCTGGAAATTGATCTGCAATATCTGGGTGTGCAATTACCCATACCCCCTCCTGTACTCTCACCCGAAGGAATTTCAGCACCATCTCAAGGTAACGGATATTAGTAATATTAACAAGCATGCTTTAATGATGATTAAGGTTTTCATTGTCATTAATGCATTTTCCTTCTGTAGTCCAATTTGTTTCAAGGACAGGAAAAACCACTGACTTCACCAAAATTAAAGGATGGAGAGATAAGTTTGCTGGCTCAGGATCCCTTACCGATGGTATGCCATTTTGTCAAGTAATTACAAGAATATATCTTTAATATATTAACTAAATTGAAAAATGGATATGATAATGCTGCTAAAAGAATGTAATTTTGCATTACATTTTATTTGCAGGCATGTCAATCACAGATGCAGGACAGAAGAACCTGTCCGCATTTTGTAGTGACATGCTGGATGAGTACCTGGCCAATGAGGGCAAATTGATAGATGAACGAGCTGCAGCCTTATCCCAGACTGATGTTGCACATGTAGCATACCAGCTTCCCACTAAGAGCACTAGCTACGTTCGTACCCTGGATAGTGTACTTAAGAAACAATTACCAGCTACCTTATCCACTACATCCAATAAAGTCAAGCCAACTTTCAAGCCCAAAGAGGAAAGTAAATCTAAAAAACACTTAAAGTCGTGTATAGGAAAGCAAACAAAACCAGTTCTTCCTGTTAACAAACCTGCTTTGTGCTTGAAAAAGCCACAGCAAAACAAGAAATGTAAAAATAAGAAGGAATACAAGAGTCTAAGTGCTGTAAAGCCTGCTCTAGAAAATGCTGCAGTGGTAGCTTCTAATAAGACTTCCATGGTTGAAGTTTCTGGCTCCACACCATCAAGTTGTGCGGCTGGACGTACTACAGGTTTGCCTAAGACTCTGGTGAAGCTTATGGATGTGGAAGATGGAGCAGTGTGGGAAGGCAAACACCGTACCTATATCACAGAAGAAAGGGCTGCCATCGCACTAGCCACTCTTGTCACCGCTGAGGTACAAGTCAAATTGGGACTCATCTTAGTGTGTAGTTTGATTGTCAATAATAACAGTGTTCTCCAAAACACCTTGGATTCTTCCTGATCTCTTTTTTTCTCTGCTTTAAGGGGGTATCAAAAGGAAACCCTGATGCCATCAGAATTATAAGACGACGTGCACCACCCTGCCTCAATGTATCCTGTAGGCTTGGCTGCGTGTGTGCCAGTCTGGTTCACTTGAGGCGACATCATCACTGTGGAAAACCTCAGTGCATGTTGGGCTGTAGCTGTCTGCGACGCAAAGTGGTTGCACTTAAGACCCCCAAACAGGAGGAAATTGCAACAGTTGATTCTGAACCTCAGGGAGTGTCGGAGGAGAACAAGGCTAAATGGAGGAAGAAAAACAAAAAAAGAAAGACTTATGGTCAGTCTATAATTTATTGCAATAGCTGTACTGTTGTCATTACTAACGTTTGACCACTTTGCCCATAAACATTATTTTTTTATCTTTCCAACATGTTTGTATTGTTTAAAAGGGTCATATGATGCAATGTCAAGTATTCCTTTCTCTTTGGTGTGTTAAAAAGCTGTTTGTGCATAGATAAGATCCCTAAAGTTGCAAAGACTAAAGTATCAATCCCAAAGAGACATTCTTTATAAAAGTTAAAGGGGTAGTTCACCCAAAAATCTAAATTATGTCATTAATAACTCACCTTCATGTCGTCCCAAACCCGTGAGACCTCCATTCATCTTCGGAACACAGTTTAAGATATTTTTGATTTAGTCAGAGAGCTCTCAGTCCCTCCATTGAAACTGTGTGTATGGTATACTGTCCATGTCCAGAAAGGTAAGAAAAACATAATCAAAGTAGTCCATGTGACATCAGAGGGTCCGTTAGAATTTTTGGATGCATCGAAAATACATTTCTGTGCTAATGTTATGAGCGCGGGTAAACCGAAGGCTTGAATCAAGGGCAAACATCGCAAATGATGTTATTACGTCGAGTGCAAAAGAACCTGTGAATCATTTTCTTCAACCGGTTTACTGAATTGAACTGTCCGAAAGAACTACTGGTGATACGAAAACCGATGCAACCGGTTCTTGACTCGTGAACGAGTCAGTCTTTTGTTCATTATATGGCTTGGCTCAGTGTTCATCTTCAGTTCTCTCTTCACAGCAGTTCAGTCAGTGTACTGTTTGAGTAAATTAATTACTCTGGGATATTGGTATGTTTTAACTCAGAGGGAGTGTCAGCCACATTAAAAAAGTTAACAGCATAAGTAATTAGTAGATTTATGCTTATTGGAGACGTGAACCATTTCAAACGATTCAGTCCGATTCGGTGAACTGGTTCAAGAAGATCCGGTTACATTGAATGATTCATTCGCGAACCGGATATCATACACTGCAGTGAACGTGCTCACAACACACCTGGAAGAGAAGACAATGCTGAATAAAGTCATAGTTTTTGCTATTTTTGGACCAAAATGTATTTTCAATGCTTCAGAAAATTCTAATGGACCCTCTGATATCACATGGACTACTTGGATGATGTTTTCCTTACCTTAATGGACATGGACAGTATACCATACACAGTTTCAATGGAGGGACTGACAGCTCTCGGACTAAATCAAAAATATCTTAAACTGTGTTTGGGTTTGGAATGACATGAGGGTGAGTAATTAATGACATAATTTTGATTTTTGGGTGAAATTACCCTTTAAGACTGGTCATGCACTCCTAAAACGCCTCATTTAAACATGCACCGATGTCTATGTCATTGTGTGGGAAAGATTTGCATAACACCGCCCAAATGTTCATGCAAAGAAAGAAGACGTAACTTTGATTCTCACTAGTATTCTTGCTGCTGCAGCCATGTCATGGAGACACTGTGTTTCATTGTGAAAGTGAACTACTTTTTTTGGTCTTTGAAAAGGACACAACTAGAAATCAGAGGTTAAGTTGTAATCACAACACTGTTCCAGAACAGTTCAACGCAAATATTCAGATGTGTGCAGCGCATTTTGCGGAGTAGCTTACAGTGGTGACTGTGCACAAAGGTTGTTTCTATAATGTGGGGCAATTCCAACTTTACAAGGATAGTCTGGCGTTTCTCCGATCACAAATGCAGACATGGTTTAATGTTTACACTGCGACCACAATGTACAGTATGTGGAAAATAATGTGTTTTTTAAACCGCATAAATGCATTGTATACACAAAATAATTTACTTTTTTATCAACGTCATATGACCCCTTTAAAAACCTGCTTTGAAACAATAGGTGTTTCCCAATGTCAAGGAAGGATCCTCGGAAGCCAGTATTTCGAGGATGCTACGTCATCGACATCCGTCGAAGGACTGTTCCAATGTCGAGGATCCTCGGAATTTCAACCAAGGACTGAGTCCTTCGTTCGAAGAATATGCCATACACATGAAAGGATGCATATGTGTATCCTTCGCGCTCTCAAATCACCCACAATCCTATGCCCGCAGCTTTGCTATCTAACGTTAGTTCAAAAATTCAAAAATGTCGAACGTTAACGATTATTAAGTTACCAAACATTTGTTATAAATGTAGCAAATATAAGTAAAGTTTGACGTTTAAATGCCAGTACAAATTACTACCGTATTGATATTGTAAATTATACAAATACAAATGTTTAACTGAACCGGACCTGTCATTTAACAATTGGTTGCGTCAACGGCATTTCGTATATAAATAACTAGTTAAGTTGTCCAAAGTAATTTAATGATACCATTCACAGCGTTATTCAAACGGACCTTTTCACTGACGTATGACGCAATTATGTGCACTTGCTAGCCTGTTCCATTTACGTGTTCTCCGTATGCTAAAGAGGAGTCTCACCTAGCCTCTGAAGGAAGTGACTTGCAAGGATCAGTCCTACCAAGGAAGTATCCTTGATATTGAGAAACGCCTAATTTGTATTGCGAAAAGAGCTATGCAAATTAAATTAATTGAATTATGATGCCCCTCTGCTGCAGTACTGACAGATCCGGATACAGCACCTGAACCGGCTAAGCGTGTGAGTACATTATGGGATCGAAAAAGAGAAGGTTTGGATTCAGAAGTTCTTTTTTGTCCTCCTCCTTCGAGATCCCCCTCTCCAGCACTCCTGTCTCGAGAACTTATGCATGACCTGGAAAGCTTTTTCAGTCCTTCAGAAAAAAAAATGGTGAGACACTCAGAATTGTAATTTTAAAAGACATTGCAACCATAACATCAGTTTTGATCATTTTTCCTTTAACATGCTTTAATGACTTTACTATTTAATGTGCATTTTTCTCTCCATTATAGATTCCTTGTATTTGTAATTTTTCAAGTTAGCTCTTTCGTAAGTTCATTGATGTGTACACTTTGATATCCTAAATATTTCCTTACTTTATTCAGGTGGAACAGAGAAATTTGAATATAACTGGGGACAATATGGAGAGCAAGCTTACATGTGCTCGTTCGAGACCGTTTTCCTCCATGTGCCATGATAAACAAAAAATGGTGAGATTCCTACATGAAGGATGGCAAATTTTTGGTAAATACCATGTGAAAACTTTACACTAACTAAACATTTTATAATTTTTGCAGGTTGACCAACACCACATCCCACATGTCTCTACAAAAGGTCAGTTTTGTCCTAACTGGTAATTAGCTACTAGCTAGTGTTATTATAGTTTGTCAGACAACATATTGTGAGGTTCAAGTACAAGTTCAATGTCTTACAAAGCTGGTCCTTAAATTGAAATCCCCCTTTTCCCTTCCGCTCACAGATATAGAGGAGGGAGAGCTTGTACCTCTTAATTTCTCTGGCCCTGCCAAGCGGCTTGAGATCATATCTGAATGCATTTGGGCTAGTACAGACACCAGAAATGATGTTATGCGGATAGTATGTGAGCACATGGCTCAGGATCGTTTGAAGCATCCTTTCTGGATTGGCAAGTACTTCATTCAGCCAGTCTCCAAAACTCTACAAGAGAAGGAGGATGGTTCTGTCGATACATACAAAGTCATCATCTCTCAACCTACAGAGAAAAAACAGAAGATAAGAAGGTTGAGCAAAACAAAGCTGAGCTGAAAAGGGATGTAGATATGAGTGAGGTAAAAGGTCTGCCCTTCCTCTCCAGATGTTGTCCTGCAGGCTTACTCAAGGCTGAGAAAAAAGCACCTGATGCTCCAGGACGGATAATGGTATGCATGAAATTATCTGATAAAACCATTTAAATGTATTGGAATACAAAATAGCATGAATTAAATATAAGGTGTGTTTATTTCGAATGGACTAGAACCTGACCTTTAAAACCTGTGATCAATTGTTCTTGCAGGTTAATGGAAAGACATACCCACAAGCCAAATTAGAGCTGGGAAAGATGGGAGCTTTGCACCCGGCCAACAGACTGGCAGCTTATATAACTGGGAGAATATGTCCAGTCAGTCAGTCTGGACCTAATTTGGTAACAACATCAACAGTTACAAAGGCCTCTATCACATCAATTCCGGTCTCTACTGTCTCCACATTAACTACAGTTACCAGCACGTCTGCTTCAATAACCACACCGCTCATCAAGTCTGTAGGTAAGTCAAGAAAAGGTTTGCAGTTTCACCTCTCATTTTACTCTCAATGTTATTGACCAAAATTTTTGACATCCAGCATATTATGGAACAGTGCATATCACTGTTACATTTGAGTAGCTTTACTACATGTGAATATGCCAGTAACTTAAGTAGCAGACTTAACCTGCTCCATAATTTGTTTTTTGCACAGTGACCAAGCCCCCAGTGGGAAAGGTCTTCAACCAGTTTGTGGTCAACCACACCAACTCTCAAAATCTGACCAACACTAGCACCTCACACTTACAGCCTTCCGTTCCAAAAATAGTCATCCCCTCCTCCATGCTGTTGATTGGCAAGGAGGCTGGGGCTTCTGGGGTGGCTTTTTCTCCTCTTAAAGCAGGTTTGCTTACCCAGGTGTCTAAGCCCTCAGACTCCACAGGTAGCACCAGTTTTCCCACTGTATCAAAAGTCCAAGCCCCTGCCATAACCAACCTCACTAAATCACCCAGCCTGCCTCTGGGTAAGCCTGGCTTCCTTGGTTTGCCATTGTGTGTCTGTGCTGCCACCCACCCACCCCCCACCCTACCCAACAAACCCTTGGCCATGCAGCTACTGGGAGAATTTAACATACTTTATCTTCATATTGGTCTGTGCTTGTGATTTAGGGCTTGCTGTAGCTTCAAAGTATGTTGCTTGATTACTTAAATTTTTTTGTGTGTGTGTACCCTTCCCATTATCTTTGTTTATCGTCATTTGTGACTGCTATTGTAGACTTCAACAAAATATTTGATTTTGATATGACACATAATGTCAGATATTTCCTTGGTATGGACAGATGTAAAGATGTGTTAAACTGTGTTTACAGTGGTAAATGAAAATATGATTGTATTTTGATTCCTCTTGATTCATTTAGCATTGTGAAATTTATAGTAATTGTTTAACATAGTCTGATTAATTTGTAATGTTTAAAACATAGCAACCAGTCACACATTTTAAATTACCTGGCAATTTGTGGTCATATAATTGTCAAATAGTTTCTCAGATCATTTGCAAAGTAACAGGTGTTTTGCTATTGTGAATGTAATATCACATTATCATTTGTTTTGATTATGGGCTAGTTTGGTGCTTTGGGCCTGATGACTTCATATGCTTCACAGTGTCCTTGAATAATTTCACCAAGCAACCAAGTCCAATGTTTAAGTTGCCATAATAAACATTTTCTGTTTTTTTTTTTCAGGTGTGTCTGGTCTAACTCCAACAACTACGGTCTCATCACCTGGATCGACCACTCCTGGGAAAAAGACTGTTTATATCACAGTTATGTCCCGTAGTACAGGCCTCACCAGTAGTGTTCCAAGGTTTACAAAGCCTGTCACACAGAGTTGTCCCCAACAGACCCCAGGCCAAAGGGTGCTGCTTCAGGTGGTGAAGACAGCTGATGGCAACACATTGTACCGTAATCCTAATGGCCAGCTCTTGCAGTTGGTGCCTCTGAGCCAAATCAAAGCTATCAAACCCAGCCTCCTATCTCAAGGTCAACGTAAGTGGTTCTGGAATACTGTATAAATTGGTTCAGGAAAACCAGTAAATATAGATGTGTAACATATTCACATTTGGCAGACACTTTTATCCAAAGCAAAGTTTGCATTCAAGGTACACATTTACATTTTGTTAGTCCATGTTTTCCCTGAGAATCGAACCCATGACGTTGGCGGTCACTGTGATTTTGCAAGGTAAGACATGTTCCTGGATCAACATTATTGTCCAAAAATATAGACTTAACCTAATCCTACCCATAATTTATTCCTTAAATCAGTGGGAAATGATATCTGATTAACAAGGGCGTAGAAGTACCTAACCCTGATTGTAAGCTTAAAACAGATGAAAACTTCCTGAAAAGTTATATCTTGGCTGATTGGAATGTTGTTCCCGGATCAACAAAGACTTTGAGCTAGGAACATGTTGTACTTGGTGAAATCATGCTCCTTATGGCATTCCCATAGGTTTATAGCCATTTTGTTACTTCACATACATAGTATTCAAGTATTAAATAGTATTTAAATTCACTTTTATTTGTTTAATTTGTTAGTGTTTTTGCTGGCAAACACTGTTTGATATAAAAATTTATGTTGTCATCTTTGCACAGCATATTCTAAAGATTATTTCACTCAGATCTAGTGAGAAGTTAATAAACTAGCATAACAAATGTGTGCTTATCCCCTAAAGAAGGGATAGACAACTCCGGTCCTAGAGGACCACTATCCTGCAGAGTTTAGCTCCAACCCTAATTAAACACACCTGAACAAGGCAATCAGTGTTTTCGGGATATCTAGATATATACAGGCAGGTGAGTTTTTATGAGGGCTGAAGCTAAACTCTGCAGGATAGTGGCCCTCCAGGACCGGAGTTCCCTATCCCTGCTCTAAAGGCATTATGTTTTTGTTATTATGTTGTTATATTATTAATAATTATGTATTTTCTCCTCCACAGCAACCTTTATTCGTTTGCCCGCAGCTACTTCTGTCAATCCAAAAACGCCTCAGGGTGGCAGTGCTACCATAGTCACATCTTCCAGCCCAACACCACAAATGCAGACAAAGCCTGCTGTCACTATACCAGTCTCTACATCTTCATCTATGAGTGGCAAGCCAGACACACTTACTGCATCCAAGACGGTCACAGTGAGCAGCCTTCCTTCTACCCTTAAAGTTGTCCCAGGTTTTCTGGGACAGTCTGGCACTTGCACATTAAGGATTCTCCCAACAAATCCTGTTCAAAACACAGGAATTATCTTTCCAACTTCCTCCCCTATCCTCCCTCAGAGTGGCTTTACATTGCTTAAGCATGGAAGTTCAACGCTACTGAACCAAGACTCCACTAAGTCTAAGACTGCCGTTTCTGTTAGCTCAGTTTCAACAGAGGGGGCAGTCAGTCATGTCCCTAACCAATCTGAAATGGATCCTTCTAAACAAAAAAGCTGTGACAGTTCTGAACTAATAGCAGAAAATGTATCAGAGCATCCATCTTCTGCTGCCTCCTCTCCAAAACCAAGTCAGTTTTCTGGAGATGGTTCGAGTTTGGCTGAAGCTGGTAACAGACCTAATCCCAAAGTGAAAGAAACACATTTTAACATTGCTCCAGTTTCTGAAGAGGAAGAGATTGGTTCGGACGCAACAGAATTAACTGATGACTCTGACTTGTACAGTGATGATGACAGAGAAGATGCATGTATAATGAGTGTAAGAGCTTTGTAAAATTGACTCTTTTTACCTTTTCTGAATAATTTAATATAGCTCAACAATCTTGATATATTGATTGTTCAGGCTAGTTTTATTTTTTTGATCCAGGATTCTGATAAAGAGGAGAGGATGTTGGATACAGATGGTTTGGGCTCTGAGATGAAAGATTTTGCAGAGGTGGTGGTTGATATTGAGACTATTGAAGAGTCTGCTGATGAAAACAGTATTACCAAACTTCAGGCATCTGCATTGAGGCGGAATCAGCATCAGAGGTATTGCACACCTGATGAATGTCTGATTATGTGGACGTGTAGTTTACAAATTTTTTTATCTTTTATTTTGGTATTTAACCTGATTCATTTCTACACTACGAGTCCATTTGGAAAATACCGTAGATGCTTTGCTTATAAAAGTAAACCAATTATTTTTAAACGTTTTGTAGTGACCGGAAGCACATTAATGATGAAATGTTGGAGGTGAGGGTCAAGGTAAGTTTTATCCTCTCTCTTTCACACATACATTTTTTAAATGATTATCCAACCCTTTCTGTGTGTTCTGTAACATACACTTGTAATATATTGAATGCATTGTATTATAAAATGTCTGTACAGAGAGTGAGGCTGGAGAGAAAGAGGCGCCACACAATTAAAGAGTGCTTTCTTAAACTTCAGGAAACACTCGGAAAGCCTTCAAAAAATCTTAAGACCTCCAAGATGAGAATCCTTACAATGGTTTGTTGGTTTTGCTTCAATTCATGCTTGTATGTCATGTCAAATTCAAAATATTGCTTATGCTTCATGGCTTTTTTTTTTTTTCAAGGCTCAAAAAGAGATTGAGTCTCTGGTTAACCAGGAGGACCACTTAATAGAAAGAATAGCGAAGCTGCAATTTAAGAGACAGCGTTACCTACAGACACTTTCACTATTGTGTGGTAAGGCAGTCCTTCAGGCTGTGGAATAATTTATTTGTGCACACAAGTTATTACAAATCGTCAACTTCGTATTTGTGAGACATTCTTATATTAAATGGTAATGTTAATGCATTAACATCTGTGTTTTGCTAACAAACATTGTATCTGTTTTTGTCCACAGACAAGAGCACAGAGGCCATCAGCCAGAAGCTTAGTGAAATTATTACTAAACAAAAATCTCTGGAATCCCAGTCTAATGCAAAAGAGATGAAGTCCCAGCTGAACCAGGCAATGCCCAAATCTAAACCAAAACGTAAACTAGCTGATCTTGGAAGTAAACCGAAAGGTTTAGCATACCAGAACAAATTGAAAGATGTTCCCAAACCTACCTATTCTCCTTCCAAACCAATAGACTTGAGTATTAAAAAACAAAAAAGCCTGGAACGAACTGAAAGTGTTTCCAAATCCGCACCAGCCTCCCCTGCAAACGTCGATGGTAGCAAAAACTCTCTTAAAACTCAGGATAAAGAGAGAGGTAGTACATCTGAACCTTCTCAGCCATCCCTCAACTCCAGTCCACAAAAGAAACCTGTCTCTGTCCCTAGTCCTGTGAAACATTCCCCAATACCACGTGAGAGAACGAGGCCAAACATTCTCTCCCGTGCCACATCCCAGGTGATACAAGGATCTCCAGTCAAAGAACCTCTTATAACTAATGGTTAGTCCGAGAAGAAAACTTTTACCTACATGTGCCATGTTGACTTGACTTGGTTGGAACTGGTTTTTTGATGTTCAAACCTTTCTATGTCTCTTGTGTTTTGTTTAGTGTGTATACCTCAAGTATTCCCTCTGATGAATTCCATGGTTCCATGCAATCAAATCATAACCATAAACAACCAACTTCAACCAATTGGCATCACCTCTGTAGGGACACAGCAATCATCCACACCAGGTTTGCCTCTGAAACGGTCAATATGCTTTTAAAAATGTCATGAATATAATAAGTGATATTATTACAAGCATTTTGTGTTGGTTTGCGTCTTTTCTTTTTCTACTAGGTGTTGCATCTGTGTCCATAATTCCTGCAATATCTCACCCGGTTGGAGTGAAAAGTCCCCTTCCATTGTTGCAGTCTCAGTTTATTAAAATTACAAACAGTCCTGTTAATATTAACACGCAAGGTGAGCTAGCTTGGCTGATATATGCATATATTTATTCAATCAAGTTATTGATTAAGCTGACTACATTTTTCACTGTGGAAGCCAGTATTCCACAACTGAATAAAAAAGGTAATTGTGAATTTTTATCTCACAATTCTGACTTTTCTTTCTCAGAATTACATGATTTAAACTATTAAGTGCGACTTACACAGTCAGAATTGTGTTATAAAAACTTCCAGTTGTGAGTTACAAAGTTAGAACTGCCTGACATAAAGTGAAATAAAGTGAGAATTGTGAGATAAATTCGCAATTGAATTTTTTTTTCTCAAAATTGCAAGTTTATATCTTGAAATTTTGACTTTATAACACATTTGAGAAAATTCCTTCAGAATTGGAATTTATCACTTGCAGTGTGAGTTTAAATATCACAGATGTGAGAAAACAAGTCATCGCGAGAAAAGGTTAGAAAGGTTATAAGCTCAATTATAAGGTAAAAAGGTCAACTTTCTTAGAATTGCTAGATATAAACTCGCAATTTGGACTTTTTTTCTCACAATTGAATTTCTCTCTTACAGTTCTGAGAAAAAAAACATTCCAAAGTGCAAGTTTATATCTCACAGAAAGATACAGTTGGGAGATTTAAAGTTGCAATTACCTTTTTAATTGTTTATTCAGTGGCGGAAACGGCTTCCATACTTCAGTGATATTCATATGGGTAACGTTTCTTTATTTTACATTGCCTCATTTTCAGTGGATTACGCCAACGTTCCAAATATCACCAATGTTATTTCTCTGGTTCCACCGGCGGAGAATCTGGTAATACCACAGAAAGTTGTGGAAGATACATCTGTTGTCCAGGCACAGCAAACATTTGTCCCTTCACCTGTGGAGAATCAGCAGAACCCTTCAGATGTTACAATTCCTGAATTGGAGGAAAGGGCAGTTGTGGATGAGCCTCAATCCAAGGATGTCCCCAAACAACCTGTAGGAGGAGATGAGAACAGTGCATCTGTTACTTCATCCAACCAAGAAGGACTGGACAAGAAATGTCCGGATGACTGCAACGATCCTGAGGATGAAAGTCTCATGTCTTTGTTAGATGAACTTGTTCTCCTTAGCCAGCAGCTGAGTAACGAAGATGAAGATCAGAGAATTGTCGTGCCTGGCGAGGTACAGTCATGTTCGGACAAGCAGGCAGATGAAGAACGGGATGATGACCGTGCACTCAGTCCATTGTTCCTAACTCTGGATGAAGATCTAATGTCTCCAGACTCTAAAGATGAAATTGACATCCCACCCAAAGTGGATGACTTGGTCAAAGTCATTTTTGGATCAGATTCACCTTCTGTTTCATCTGAATCTGGGGTTGCACCATCAACAAATGTTCAGAGTCCACATGCCCCAACGTTCAACGATAAAGGTGATGCCCCTACACTGCCACCTCTGTTGCACATGAAAGCTGCATGTGAAGCTGCATCAGGGCAGTCTGCCAATGAAGGGACCAGTGTGACATGGCGGCCTATGCCTAAACTGGTTCCTCTAGGGTTAAAATCTCAAGACACTGTTTTGAATAAGGTGACTGGCTCCCCAGTTCTCAAACCAGACTCAAACGAGGAAGATGTTCATAAACCACAAATGTGATCTACCAATCAATGAATCAGGTATAGCTGCTGCTTATGTTTAAAAAAAATTATGTACAGAATAGTTTTTAATGTTATGTATTTATTGTTTGTTTGCTGTCAATGTCCTGCTGCTGTGGGCACCACTTGTTGTGCCTCTGGTAAATCCAAAGACTTTTGTTGATTTAACCTTTTTTTGTTTTTTGAACACACAAACTTCTAGACCAGCTAGACAGATGTCTGATTGGTTTTGCTAGCAATTGTGTATCCACTCTTTGTGGTTATAGCTGTGAAAGAAGCTGTTTACTCATTCTAAGCTCCATATTGGAGCATGTTGTTTTTTTCCCCATTGGAGTTCATTAAGAAAACAAAAGAAAATGTTTACTTGGTCTTTAAATATAGGATTACTTCTCCCTTAGCATAATGGAGGTGAAACTGATCATCATTGTTTGCGTTGGGAATTTTGTATGGTCATTAGGGCAGTTTTCCAGGCGACCTTTTTAGGTATAAATGAATTTGCCCAGTGACTTTCAACAGTAAAGCCATATCACCCTTGAGTTTATCTGCTAATGAGATTACACAAATGTCATTGTCTTAGTAATCTAGTTGAAACTAAAACCACTGTCGATTAAACCCATTTTCATGAATGCATGTTAAGGCAATAATAGATGTTAAATTCAGAAAACAGTCTTTCTTCTTCTTAGAGAGTGCCTTTCAACAGGTTCTTCTATATGCATATTGGGACATAGGTTTGTTTTATTAGGAAATAGTAAACCTATAACAATAGCATTAGGAGCTTACAGATAAAAGAAGGATATAGTGTATCCACTGCGGTTTACTCTGATGTTTAAGTATTGTCTTTTTATTATTATTTTTTTAACTGACTTTATTTTTATTTTTTTTAAGTAATTGGTGAAGTTTGAATGCAGACAGTTTATTGCTCTTGAACGTTTTAGTTTTGAAAACCTTCTTTTATTTCCCCCACCTCAACAGCAACAAATTATAATGAAGCATTTCAAAGGGTTGTAACGCTAATTTCACACTTCCAATGAGGTGGTTAACTTCAAGAGATCCCTCAGTTTGAGCTTACAAATGTAGTAATCACTATGCAATTGTTTTGCTTTAGATTTAGACAAAATAGGTAAAGAAAAGCTAGACAGGAATGTTAAAAAACTAAATACAATTAGATGCAGTCACTGTTTATTTTCTTGTGTATATTTAAAGCAACAGGGTTTTTTTGTAAGTAGGTTAGCTTGTTAAATGTCTGTATATTTGTCTGTAATATAACTTCTTGGATATTGTAAATATGTAATATCTATTCCTTTGTTAGTATGCAAACTTAAATACTTATTTTTTAATAAATCAGTGCTCTCTCTTTTGTAAAATAGATGGATGTCTTTTCAAGTTAATAAAGATAAACTCAAGTCTATGATTCTTGGCATTGTGGTTCATTAAAACCACAAGATTGAAAAGAAGCTCTTTCATCTTTATGTTCTGCCTTAGTCTAAAATGTGCTCCTTTGAGATCAAATGTGTAGAATTTTTTGTAGATATTTTTGATTAGTATGTAATTTTATCTTAAATAATTAGCTGTTGACCACATTGTTTAATACATAATACAAAAAATTAAATGAGATGTTAATGAACATGGTGGAGTTAATACAAGCATAGTCTCAGCCTTGGACATCACGCCCACAGACCATTGGCTAAACGTCTGATGCATATGGGACACAAAAGTGGAAAAACTTCAGGAGTGTCAAAGTCGTCATCGGACTGGTTTAATTCTACAGGATTTCTGGGAGACGTGTGTTTCGCGTTCTTTAACATTCTGTCTGGAAAAAAAAATGCTGTGGCGCCAAAACCCCTCACGAAAGAAGAAAGCCGTTGAGTTAACAACTGTGATTAAAAGCGCTTATCAGGATCAACTAAATGCTGGATATTCAAAAGTATGTCAAATATTTAAAGTTTGCGGCCTGGAATCTTTATACTATGTCTGAGAGTTTTACACACCGGTCTGGTTATCCTAACATTTTCTATTGGATCAGGAATGATGGCATCTATGTGTGTTGAGCGGTGGTGATTTCCGGGTTCAGTACCACTGAAGTAACCTACAATCTCTTGTCCTACTACTCCATTGAGGTTTCTGTTCCTCTGCTCCTCATCATTCCCTTCTATGTGAATATCATTTGCCAGAAGAAGCAGTCATGGCAGCATTGGGGACCAGGCAACATGCGAGGTCTGGACAAGACCATCTGGCTGATTGCTGTTTTCATTGCCAACTTCCTGGTGTGTTGGGTGCCAGGGCAGCTGCTTCACATCATTGCCTGTATAATTTTCTTCAGTTTGGATCACTGCATAAATGCTTGCTGGGTTGCATGGGTGGTCAAACTGTTCTCTGAATCCTCCAGAATACTGTACTGCCTCGATGTCTTGATCCTTTAATTTTCCACATGCAGCAGGGACACAGTGATTTGTTTCCTTTGGTTGCATTAGTAAACTGGGCTAGAAAGTTCTTGCAGGTAGGTAAGAAACAAGATTTGGGAGGGTCTTCAGAGAAACCTGCCAGTGTCATCCAACTTAATGGTGGTTCCAAAGGCAGAATGGAAAAAAAACTCAAACTAAGAACATTAAAAAAGTGATGTTTTTAAAGACCACCCATAAATGTCTAGGTACTCAATTGTAAGTTGATGCATTTAATGTTTTCATGTTCTTGACAGAAGAGTGTATGCCAAAACACATTTTATTTACGTATATTTACACTTTGGTTTGAAAGCAAACAATGCATCAGGGCAGTGTGGAGGGTAAGCCATCTGCGTACAACTCAGATTTGCCAAAATAGCACTATGTTAATTTGGAGAGACACAGAGGAGAGGAATTGTTGAATAAAGTCGTTATTTTAGTTTTCTTCATGTACAAAAAGTATTCTTGTCACTTCATAAATTTATGATTGAATCACTGATGGCAGATGGACTATTCTCACGATACTTTTCATACTTTCCTGGACCTTGTCACTGTTATTTATTTAGCAGTCTATGGGACAGTTTCAAGCCTACTGATTTTCATCCAAAATATCTTAAATTGTTTTCCGAAGATGAACAAAGCTTTTACGGGTTTGGAACAACATTGGGGTGAATATTGACAAAATGTTAATTTTGGGTGAAGTATCCCTTTAAGGGAATGATAAATGTTGCTTTGTCATTTAGTTACAACTGTTTTCAGTCTGAATGGCACAGCAGGCTGGATTTGTTCTTCGTCATAAATCTCCATTTGCCAGCCATAAATATCCTTATTTCTAATCTCTGCATCATTCATTCATATATCCCAACATTTGGCATGTGCATGAAAAAAGCTACATGGGTATTACAGAATGGCATCTGGCAAAGACTGGAGAATTGCAACCATGCAATGTTTACATTGGAACCATTGCTGTAAAATTCAAACAACATTTATCCTGTAGATGGTATGTTACTGCTCCAAGGTTATATACCGGTATTTGTGCTTTGTCCTGAGCTTAAACCAGAGCGGAAAACGTTAAAAAACGAGTTTCCAAGCTTAAACTGAATTATACAGTTGTGGGAAATGAATACGATAATGCGACAGTTTTCTACTATTCAATTATTTGCAAACATCAAAATAAACACTTTGCCTAAAGTAAACTAATTGTATACATATGTGTATTTAAAGTATAATGGTTAAGTGGCTAAGGCAAATTTTTATATTAATTAAGAGAGGCACGCAACATTTTGTACTCCTGAGATATCAAGTCGCGTTATCTTATTTATATTCAGGAGCCAAGAGGTCCCCCATAACATAAATCGTTAATTGGCCAGCTGCCAAGCGTCCGCCTCCCGATTTTAGCCTTTCAGCCAATCAGAACAGCCGACTGAAAAAACGTCGCCTTGCATAATTAATATTCATGAGCCTTGCCTTTACAGTAGTAGGGTTTGTAAATACACACACCACACCGGTGAAGGTATCACGACTGGAGGTTGTTCGCGGAGCTTTCACACCGGCTCGCCGTCAAACTGCTGATTATACACGAAACATGGTCCATTTGAACAAATGGACGTCAGTGAGGAGCACGTCTCTCACCGACAGGACTGCAGCACAGGATTTAAAGCTCCGATAGTGGTGGATTGGTTTAGTATATGAAATAAACACGCAGTGAACGGATCATGGCTTATTTTAAACGCGTATTGTTTGTCTAATTGATTAACGACTGTGATTGTAGCGCCCCGCCATTTGTTTGTTGGAAATATTGAATCAACAGCGCACCAAATCAAGATGACAGGGGAACACACAACTATCAAAAGTCGGATTAAAAATCAGATTCCTTCGCCTTTCATTAAATTGAGAAGAAGTAAAGCTGGAAACAACAAAGAGAATCTCAGGGATAAGGTACAGTGCACTACTTACATTAAATTACATGAAGCACGTATGTAATCTGTTATCTGCAGCTGACAGTGTATCCGATAGCTGGGATTTTCGGCAGTTTAATGCAAGGTGACAATTAATTGGCACTTATATGTCAAAATGTTTCCAGGGTTTTGTTGTGTAAACTTCACAAAGGCATGATGTGGTTCTTTCAGTACAGTGCAACAGCAAGAAGACTAAAAATTACTGACCCATTTGCCACATGTCACAAATCATTTCAAGCCCTGCTAAATGTCATGCTGGGAGATTATAATGCACGAAAACAATAATAATATGAATGGCCCTCAATTAATTAAACACTCGTAATGTTGCAGTGAAAATAAATTGGTCAAAAATGCGCTGCAATATACAGAAACCCTCAATATAAGATAACATAATATTGAGTGCATTTTCAGTTTGGGGATGAGGGCACCCTTTATTCAGTATATAATATATTTAAAAAAATTCAAGCAGTGGTAAAGTGCATATTGTGAAAATATAATGCTCAAATATGCATTATGATTATTGTATCCAAGTATTAATTAAGCTACTGACTGTTGCATTCCATTCAGATTGCCTGTTTACTGCTGCAGACCCTGGCTTGGATGACTGTACTTCCGTCTCATACACAGGAGCCTTGTGGTTTTATGATTGTTGAGGCTGTTGTGCAACTAAAACAAATGCCTTGAATAACTCTGAGACCTCAGCTGCATATGATTTGTTGTTCATAAATTGTACACTGTTGTTCTCACAAGCACATTTTCTGTAACCAAATCCATATCTATATGGAATGTCTCTTTAGTCTGTATTATAGTGTTTATGGTGCTGGATAAGGCATCACTGATATTATTGCTCATTTTATGCCCCATCTCAAATTAAACTTATTCAATTGTATTATATTATATTTTTAAAAGAATAGTTCACCCAAAATGTTACATTTGCTATGGCCATTCAATAGATGACCTTGTTTCCTTATCAGAAAAGGTTTGAAGCTCACCAATGGATCCTCTGCAGTGAATGGGTGCCATCAAAATGAGAGTCTAAACAGCTGATAAATATATCATAAAAGCATCATTCACACATGATCTCTTAACAGTAATTTACCTGTTATTTACCAGTAAAGACTGTGTGAAAGGGGCTAATGAAGGAGGGACACAAGCTGTACTGTGGGACAAGAATATAATAAGTAATTTTAAACATTTATGGTTCCTGATTGCAATGCACAATGCTTCAGAGAAGTCACCCTATGCAATTACATTTCATGCATTTAACATGCATGTCATAATAATAATAAAAATTCAGTATCAAACCGTGATGATCACTGCTGTAGAGACAATAATTTTTACATACCATTTAAGCGCTATGCAAAAGACTCTGTCAAGGTGTCTTTGTTTCGTACAAAAGAGGAGATCTGTCTCTCTTTTTGCCTAAAGCACTTTAGGAATCGCTGGTGTACATAACCCAGACAAAGGAATCTGAGCTTTTTGTAAGACTATACATCAGTTGATCTCTTAGACAGGGCTCTATTTTCCAAGGTTTACACACTGTATGAAAATGAAAGGTGCTGTGCAGTTCATTGACTCCTGGCTCAAGGACTTTGCTGTTCTCCGGTGATCCGACATACAATGATTGCAAGAAAGTTTCTGGAAAAGTGCATGACACAGCCGTGGGTTCAGAAATTCCCATTAGAGATGCTGGATGAGAAATGGTTTAAAAACAGCATGCAATTGAAAATGAGCTCTTTTTCCGTTGTTACAGCACTCTGAGACACAGTGGATATATGGAGGTCTGTCAAAACAACTTTGGAAAGATGATAAATCAAAGCAACAACCACAATTATAGTGTTTTTAGCATCAGCATGTTCAGCACAAATTGTGGTAGTACTGAGGCTACATCCAGCTTACAGTAGGATAATGGATGTACATGCATATAATTTGATGTCCAAACGCTGACTTCAGCTTTTTGATTTGTTGAAACCTGCATTTTTTGGGAATAAAACAGTAGTAAACGGAAAGACAGCTTGCGTCCTTATTAATGAAATGGTCTAAGATGGCAGAAGACCACTTTTATAAACCGGGTGTTGTTCCTTTCAGTTCTCTCTTGACCTGTACTTGAAGTGGCCATGACTGATATGAGAGTGTTCTGAGCTTGGATATGGCCATGCTTTCTTTGAAGAGATGGTCTAGGCAGAGGTTTTAATGCATAGAATAAAGGTCTCAGATGTTGAAGACAGGTGTAGATGTTCAATAAACTGGTTTTTATGTGGTTTTCACAGTGCATGTGCATTCCTCATTGTTTTTTGCTGGAATGATAGTATGACATTGTGTGTTCATCTTATACATATTATGCATTATACATAATCTGTAATTATGGTAGTAACAACTTTTGAGTAATGATTTACCACATTTTTATAAATTAGTATTAGTCAGTGCTTATGCAGTTGTAGTGTAAATTTACACTATAATGGGAATGTTATTCACACGTTACCCAGCCAGTTTACTGTTTGCAGATTTAAGCATTTAATATTTAATCTTGTTTTTGTGCTTCAAGAACATGTTTCCTTCAGTTTGAACAGTTCAGCACTATTTAAAGTCTCATGGAAAATTTTGAATATTTAATTAATGTTTTAGATATTTTAAAATATTTTGTATTTTAATTTATATATTCAATTTATATTTTATATATTTTAAAATATTTTATATATTATAAATTTTATATATATATATTTTTTTATGTATATTTAATATGTATTGTAAAACATTAATATTTTAATTTATATATTTTCTTTATTTAAAAATATTTACATTTATTTTACATTTATATATTACATTTTTGTGTTGTTCATATTCAAGAATAATTCAGTGTTCAGACAACATTCAAATAATGTGAAGTGCCCATCAAAACTTTTATTTTAATGTAATTCCTCAGGTGACGTTGGAAAAAGTCCTGGGAATCACTTCCGTCGCGAATCGTGCTTTGGCGTGTGACCCACATTCAGGACTGGTTGCCTACCCAGCCGGGTAAGTAACTCAATTTCTCACAATAAGAAAAGTTTTTTTTTGGGATAATTTTGTGACACTTGCCTGAAAAACCAGGTAAACGTAATCAGTTGAATGATGATCTATGATGGTGAGTCAGATCTCATTTTGGAGGTAGTTTTGTAGCACATTGCTAAAAACAGAGCTTGGTGACTCGCAGAAGGAAGTTCTTACTGGCAAAAGAAACCACAGAGAGAAAAAAGAGGAGAGTTAAGAATCTGATAACAGTTGAGTGATCTTAGTGACGTTAGGTGTGGTACAAACAGGAAATGCAGGATTTAGTCTAGCGTTTTACAAAGACAATTTGGCTTTTAAAATATCCTGTAGATGTTCGTTCTCTCTCCAAAGCATGAATGCAGCTTGATTTTGATATTTTTGCCCCCCAAATGTATTGAATTAGAGCAGTGGCCAAGAATAAAAATTGCTTTGGCTATTTAATCTCTGGAAAAGTGCACCTGGTCTTGTGATTTATAGTATAACACGTTATTACAATCACAAAGTTTTTGAAACAAAATGTTTCCAGACTTGCACAATAGCAATACCACAGTATTTATTTAATTACTTTGGAGCATCATGCGTCATCATGAGTGGCATTTATTTTATTTGAAATAGATTACAGTTCAAAAGCTATAGTCAGTGGGACTCCAGTTGTGCTGTTCAGGTATATAATTGAAAATAAAGTCATAAAAGTACTGTGTACAGTATGTGTACATTACTGTTCTAAGGATTGGGGTCAGTAAAGTTATTAATACTTTTATTCAGATGCTTTAAGTTGATCACTAATGACAGTAAATACATTCTTTCTATTCTTTAAAGAATCCTTGAAAAATGCATCTTGGTTTGCACAAAAATATTAAGCAGCGCAACTCTTTTCAGCATTGATATTAATAAGAAATATTTCTTTAGCGATTTTGTGAGATCAGGTGACACTGGAGACCAGAGTAATGATGCTGATAATTCAGTTTGTATCACAGGAATAAATTACATTATAAAATATATTATAATAGAAAACGAGACTGTTAGGATAGTTGATTGTCCAGCTGATGAAACACTGAAAATGCATGCTTAATAAACATAACTTATAAAAAGTTAAACATGACCTGGCTAGAACGGTATTATGTATTGAACAAATCTGCAAACTGTTGACTGCAGTATAGGAAGGTACAGTAGAAGTGTTCTTTTTATTTTTAAGGCTCACAAAGCTTCTATAACAAACCTCACTCGATGCTAAGTCAGCAGTTTGATTGAGCCAAGCGAGCATTTGGTGCTGATGTCTTGGCTTGCTATAGGTAGGAAAATTAGCGCAGGCTTAAGCAGCTGTCACAGATCCACTAACAGACCCCACACGTCTAAGAGATATCGAGCCAGTCCTTTACGAGGGCTGTGAAATGCATTTTCTTGTTTGAATACTGTGCCGATGCTGTAAACAAATGTGAGGTTACCTGAGGTAGTATACTGTAGTATGTTTATGCATGCACTGTTAATGTAAAGGAACCAAGTCTGCATTGTTGTAGTAACTGTATATTCCTCCACAAAGCAGATGTTCCCCAGCATTGTGTTGTCCTGCAAGTTTAACTGTTTATTCGATTTATTAGATCATCTAACTTTAAGACTAATGTGAGGTCAAAGTGCATTCAAAGCTTCCGAGATTAAATCAAATCTTGGATTATTATTATTGAAATGAAATATGAATGTTAATTCAAGTCTAAAAGAGCTGTAAACTCCTTCTGGACTGTATTAATTAAAGATGAGGCTATTTGCAGGAAGTTGTCCTATTTTCATGAACTGTACCTAAATTTTGCACTAGATTTGCTTAAGTGCAGTCTGGTTCTATCTGCATGATCTCAGTATGTGCTACAGCTTTTGTAGGGCCAGTATGATTTAAGATTTGGGTCACACCTGCAAAACCGCTGTAGCTACACATATTTGGTGCCACTAAGCTTGTTTGTTAATAAATGCCACCATATCACAGTGAATTTGTTTTTCATTTGAGTTTTTGTTATATTATTTTATTATTTTATACTTGTTTGGCGTGAATGGACCATCAGCCAGTAATGCATTTTGCTTTTTGGTTTTTAACCTTAACATCAAAACATACAATTCTGTCGTTTCCTGACGTTTTGTATTCCTGTTCTGAAAATTAACACAGAATACATACATAAATACACACACACACACACACACACACACACACATATATATATAGAGAGAGAGAGAGATAATAAGGAGTGCAAAATTGATAGGGAAAAATGACTAACAAATATATTTAAGTTTTTTAATTTTATAATTAATTAATATTGCATTTTTTCATCACAGGAATAAATTACATAAAAATTGTTATAATTGTAATAATATTTCACACTATTGCTGTTTTTACTGCAGTTTTGATAAAGTAAATGCAGACTTGGTGAGATTAAGAAACTTTCTTTTCAAAAACATTAAAATATCTTAATACGTGCTTTCAATAACATAAAAAAAAATCTTGATTATTAACTTTATATATTACATATTACCTGAGTTTCTTTCTTGATGACACCAGGAAAGTGTTCTAAGAAAGTAAAAGGTGTCCTTTTTTATATTATGCTGATTTAAAATGACCTTGCTGTTGAGCGAGCCATTTCATGCCCTTTTTCAACACCCTGCCATGATTCTCACAATGTTTTGTTTTTAATATTTGTCTTAAGGAGAAGTACTGTAACCCTTCATATTAGGCTTTGTTGTGCAGTACAGTGTCAGTGCTATAAGAGGGGTGTACTTTGTGTGGTTTAGGACAGTGTCTTCTGCAAAGCCAGGAAAAACCAGTAGAACCAGAAGCAAACAGCAAAAGCTGAGTTACACATGCCTTTTTGATCTCTTAGCAATTTTTTTTTTTTTTTTTTTGTAGATACAGAGGAAGTAAAATTTTCTCGGTATAGTTCTCAATGCTGTGAATTTGCAGGCTCATGAAAAAACAAAACAAATGACTTGCATGCATTAAAATCATATTTATGTATGGAACACATGTACTGAAGTAAACGGATCAATTTATTGCAAATCTACATAGTCATTTATAGTATTAAGGCACCCTTAGCTAATTTATCAATTTCTGCATGCAGGAACATCTGTGAACTGTATTTGAGCATTTGAATGATGAATGAGTTCTGGTGTAATGTGGCGGTCACTGTAGAATAGATATGAGCGTAATGAATAAATGGCCCTCTGTGTTAATCAAAGATACATGAAAATGTGTGTGCTGCGGCAAAGTGGGTCAGTAGAGCAGAACGGACGGATGATGGATATGAGGAAGGGAGGAAAGGGTGACATGGGCAGAGTAAAAAAATAAAGGAAGGTTGTAGCAGTAGAGGTTGATTTAGCATTGCTGTGGTGTGTGTGGTCGTTCTCTCTGCTGCATTGCAGTATTCAGCACTCGTGAGGCTCTCCGGCTTCACACACACACAATCCCTAATGACATCTCACGCTAACACACACATGCTCCGAGAGCAGAGCCGCAATCTAAAGACACCCGTGGGAATACCAAACAAGTAGAAGCCACTCATGCCGGAGATCATTTTAGGATAAAATAAAATACAAGTATCATTTTTATTCTGACTCTGCAGTCATGTACTTGAAGAATGACAATAATTGAAAATCGTAGTTGTGTTGTACAAGCAGTTTGGCTACTTGTAAAAGTGTATAGATGAGTGCTGAATTCAACTGATGAATATGCAAAACACACACACACACACACACACGTATCTCAACATCAGTTTAACTCATAGGCTAGTGACAATGCCCCTGAATTTTTGAGATACCCCTACCGGAGGTAGAACTAAACCCAACAATGTTTTTCCTCATCTCTAAGGTCTCCCATATATGAAATGGATTCTTGGCTAAAAATATTTTACTGCTAAGATTGTTAAATTAACAGATATTGTTATACACCACAAAATCAATAAAGGATTAAAATATAGCCTGTCCGTACGGGAGTTAAGGCATATAAACTAATGCAGATCAATCACACAAGCTCTGAGAGCTTTGAAACTTGACATGTTTGTAGTCAGGAAGTTGATTTAACTACTAGAAAAGACTGAATGTGAATATCTTGATGTATGGAATAAATAGACACATGTAAACAAATATCTAAAATAAGCGGACATGCACAAATTTAATATCTATGCAGAATGTTTTCATTTACTTTGTGCTTGCTTTGCCTGGCATTATCATAGACACACATATGATAGCGTGTTGGAAAGGTGGGGTTGTGCTGAATCCAGCAATACCAAATATGTAAATATAGCATGACAAATATGAGTGTTCTGTCACTCAATGTATGAGGTGTCCAAAATGAATGAAAATGGAACACTGACATAATTGAGTCCAAACCCATTCATTATCAGTGGTGAGGAGAATGTTGAGAAATTCAAATATAAGAGACATCAAAAAATATTTAATATGGCACCTTGTACTATATGGAAACAAAGATTGAAAATTTGAAATCGAAAGATAACACCTTACCATAGCACAAACAGGAGACCAGGAGTTTTAACTTAATGAACTTTTTAATAAAACTATAACTTAACTTCACACAATACAACCTAAATTACTGTCTTAAATAAAACAAATGGCAATCTAACTAAAGAAACAAACACTCTTCAAGGAAATAAGCCCTGTCTTCTCAGGCTGTTTAGTTTATTTTCTAGCAGCAACCATTTGGAACATGAACTGCTTTTGGTAACCATTGGAGAAGGGTCTGGCTGCAGACTTGCACTTGCACTCTCAGACACTGCTTCTGCTAGCGACGTCACTTGCAGTCTTTATTTTTTATTTTGTTCTATTTATTGATAACTTTTTGTTTGAATTTCCCAACATTTTATAACAGTTGCCATGTGACGAAGACAAGAAAAAATAAACTAAATTACAATGTCAATTGCAATCGCTACTTGCACTCTCCGCTACATGTGACTCCACTTGCAATCAACACAAATCGTGCATGTTGCCACTGGAGACAAGACGCTGTGGTTGTGATTAAACGATTAAAACTAATTTAGTACTATAACGTACAGGGTCCTGCAAGAAAAAGACAAGCACAGACCTTGGCCACAGAACATCAGAATATGAATGCAATGAACAAAGTCTTTCGTTACGCGTTTTCCTCCTGTAGAAAAAAACTAACACTTAATATGGCATAATGTATTCAGACACATTAAGTTCAATTAAAAGATCAAATTTGATATATAGTTATTATTAAATGTACTGCAAGGCAAGCAGATGGCTATGAACACAATGTGCAAACTTTGTCCTCCCATACAACATAACGCTTAATGTGGCCTAATAACAGACTAAGATGATAAAGACAATTTAGTAGGCCTAGCCTAGCTTATATGTCTTGTTGTTGCCTCTACGTATATACAGATCAGCAAATATGAACGGCATTATGCATTAAGTGATTTTAAAAGGATCAGCTCCGTACAGGCAAGCAGACGAGTACAGAACGCAGTGCGTTAAATTGTACATTAAACGTTTTCCTCCTATAGAAAATCATTATAAATAAAACACATAATGTAGGTTAATGGACAAAGACAGTGATATAAACAAGTTGTAGACAGTTTATTCAATATGGAAAAATGCTTAATGTGAAACTTTGCGTGTTGCGTTTATTCTGGGCTCACCTGCTTGCCTGTACATATTAGTTATGTATTTTAATAAAGTAGAGAAGCATGAGTTTGGCCTTTCTTATCTATGTCCATTATGCCACATTTTGCAGTATGTGAGGAAAATACTATATACATATTCCTTATATTAATGAACTGTACATTTAATTTGATAATTTAATAGCATCTTAATATATTAAGCCATGTTAAGTGTTTTTTTTTCTATGCTTAGCTAGAGACTTTGTGCAAATGTTCATATTCTGCTGTTCTGGCCATGGATTTGCCAGTCTTGTCTTTTTCTTGCAGGACCCTGTACGTTATAGTACCAAATTAGTTTTAATAATTTAATCACCACCACAGTGTCTTGTCTCCATTGGCATGCACGATTTGTGTTGATAGCAAGTGATGTCACAGGTAGCGGAGAGTACAAGTAGCAATTTCAAGTGACATTGTAATTTAGTTTCTTTTTTCTTTTCTTCACCACCTAAATGTTGGGAAATTCAAACGAAAAGTAATAAAACAATTCAACAAAATAAAAAATAAAGACTGCAAGTGATGTCACTAGCGGAAGTGCAAATGTCTGAGTGTGCAAGTCTGAGAGTGCAAGTACAAGCCTGCAGCCAGACCCTCTTGAAACATTTTGGGGTCAACCCCCCATGATGTTACAACTGCAACACACCACTCATCCACATTGTCTTCAGTGACAAAGTGGGTCATATTTGGACAGTCTGGGAAAGGGCGAGTAAAACCCTGTGCAGGTCAAGCCCACTGAAAGACACTGGCATTTGGTGGCATCGGCACAGTTTCCGTCTGTACAGTAGAGGTGGGTGAGGTCTCTAACTCCTTTAGGTGCTGGTGCCTTCTGGAACATCACAGATTAAATGCAGCCACCTTCTCTGAGCCTCCATCCTCTACCAACTGGGTTCCAGAGAAGAGTTTTGGCCAGGTGGCTGTGATGCCACTCTACTGTTTGGTACACGGCTCTCAGCACATGTTGCTGGAAGCCATCTTCTGTTGGGGGTAGATTTGCTGCTGACACCTCAGCTCATCCAGGTTGGTGCTAGGATGCCCATCTTGGTGCCTCTTCTTTGTCTTTCAAGATCTTTGATTGAGTGTTGGTGGTCATATCTATCAAAAACTATAACGACACAGCTGTTACCTTCCTTTCCCATTAAAGTTGCAATCTTTTTCCAGACACACTCACCCAGGTCATTGTACGTTTGAAAGGCTGAATCATTGAGCATTTGAAGAAGATCCATGCCATCAATGATATATGCTGATGGTTCTTTTACACTTGGCAGCTGCTGTTGTCTTCTTTATGCTTCCATCATCAAAAAACAAAGAGGGTGGGACAAAATCATGTTTAATCTGAGATACGAGATTTTTATGACTTGGGAGCGGGGAGATACGAGGTTATGCACTCATTGATAAGAATGATACACACACAGACGTCGCTGCTGCCAGCAGTGTTCATCAAAGTCTGCGGCCGTGTCGAGCCTTTTGACAAGAGATAAGGCTTTAAGGGGTAACTAAACCCCTGGTCAGAGCCTGACTCCACCCACTGGCAATATTTGAAAAATGCTGAAAAGTGGGCAGAGCACAGCGGAGATAGAGGGGACAAACCAAGGGCAGGGCTGAGCCGGTGGGACAGCTGCTGTTAGAGTCGCTAAAATGGAGAGTGACTCTAGTGACGCAAGTAGTTTTGCAACAGAGCGTTCATTTGAAGTAGAGGACTTTTCTCCCCAACCTTCACCTGAAGTGGAGGATGTCGAGGTGTCTGAGGACACAGGGCCAGGGCCTGAGCCATATCATTTCAAGCCACTGGCTCAAACTGCGGTCTTAACTCCCGGATTCTGATAGGCATCCGAAGATGTTAGCGAAGCAGCCGCACAAGAGAGAATGGGCCAGTCTCCGAGTAAGGCACTGCGTCGCTTTTCAGCGTGAGCTGTGTGGAGCATTACAGCTGTGTGGAGCATTACCGAAGCATTACAGCTATGGATTTTTAACAAAACAAGCCTACTCAAATTTATCTAACCTAACTATTTTCATTCGTTATTGTAAGAAATGAAAAAAAAAAACAGAGTTATGCAAAGATAGGCTTACTTGGCGCCAGTAGATTTCTCCCATAAATAAAACCTGTTAGCCTACTTGGGGCATTTTACATGCACAGTGCCAACTTTGAGTCAGTAAAATAATAATAAAAACAATAATTTAATGATGGTATCCAAAACATTTAATTCAATACAAGTAGAATTAGAAATTAGATACATTTTAAAACTTCAATGCACATGTATAATAAGCCTAGTAATAATAACCCTAGTACTATCGATCATAACATACTTCTACAGAGACTGGAAAACTGGGTCGGGCTTTCTGGGATGGTACTCAAATGGTTCAGGTCATACTTAGAAGGGAGAGGCTATTATGTGAGTCTAGAAGAGCATAAGTCTAAGTGGACGTCCATGACATGTGGAGTGCCACAAGGGTCAATTCTTGCACCGCTCTTGGTTAGCCTGTATATGCTTCCACTAAGTCAAATAATGAGAAAGAACCAAATTGCCTATCACAGATATGCTGATGATACCCAGATTTACCTAGCCTTATCTCCAAATTACTACAGCCCAATAGGAGGAACTTTGATGACATCTTTGTACGCATACGCGAGTGGTTGTGTGGCAACAAAACAAACAGTATGGCGGGCTGTAAAGACGCAACGAGCACTTTCAAGAGAGTTAGCGGGCGAAATCCTCAATATATAAGCACTTTAACATCGGAAGACCGGAGGAGGTTTGGAAAGAAGCTCAAAATTTGTATTGGTGACAAAATCGAAGTTATTCAAAGCCCATATGAGATCTGGGATGACAAAAAACGTTGGTCCGACTCGCCCGTGTCTTGGCCACGAATCTGCTGGGGAGACATTTATTCTTATTTAATAGAAACCCCTGGACCCTTCACTCATGAAAGATTAAAGGCTTTCAAAAGTCTGAAGGCCTATGATTATTTTGTTTCTCGAAAAGTTGGGCCAATCTTTTCTGCCAAACAGAAAGCAGTGATCGTGCTAAAAGCAGAGGTTAGACCTGGCCAAGCAGAGTCACAGCATGATTCGCATCTCCCGTGGGTGTTCGACAAAGAGAACGGCGAAATAATCACTGCTCACTGCGACTGCAAAGCCGGGTAAGTCTTCATTGATCAGTGTTCTTATTTACTTATTTATTTACTGAAAATGTAGTGACTGTTGTACCAATTCAATTGTTTTCAGTGTGAGACTTTCAATGGCGTCTGTACTAATGGTGAAAAATTGTATATCACAGCTTACACATTTCTCCTTCTTTCAAATCCAGTCTTGGAGAAACATGCAGTCGTGTAGCAGCTTTAATGTTTAAAGTAGAAGCAGCTGTCAGGATAGGACTTACAAATGCTGCATGTACTAGTGAGGCTTGCAGCAAAGCACAGCTACAGAATGATGTGAGGAACAGTTTGGGACACCTGAATCAGAAAGCGAAAACATATGACTCGGTTGATTTGACTCAGTTTTATTTATTTTTATTCAATCTTCTATAAATACATAGTCACTAAGACTTACCATGAACAAAATGTGCCTCACAAACTCGATCAGAAGCTGCAGGCTTTCTTCGGAACGTCCAGGTTCAATCGCCTAATTGCACGCAACCATTTCTTTCATTTTTCGCTATCCTTTTCGGAGGGAATTCGAAAAAACTTTTTATCAGGCCCCCAACTAACCGTACAATCGACCACACAGCAAGAGTGAACCATCCTCTTCCCTAAATCCTCCTCCAAACGTGCAAAACAATCAAATTACAGGTATCTAGCGGTGTTTCCTGCCACACGATTCCCATGATGCAACGTGACAAACATAAACAATGACGTCACAAAAGATCCGCCTATTGACTCCCTTTGCCAATGCATTGATAAAATTAATAGCTGGATGTGCCAGAACTTTCTTCAGTTAAACAAGGAAAAAACTGAAGTCATTGCATTTGGAAACAAAGATGAAGTGTTCAAGGTGAATGCATACCTTGACTCTAGGGGTCAAACAACTAAAAATCATGTCAGGAATCTTGGTGTGATTCTGGAGACCGGTCTGAGTTTCAGTCATGTCAAAGCAGTAGCTAAATCAGCATACTATCATCTCAAAAATATTGCAAGAATTAGAGGTTTTGTTTCCAGTCAAGACTTGGAGAAACTTGTTCATGCCTTTATCACCAGCAGGGTGGACTATTGTAATGGGCTCCTCACCGGCCTTCCCAAAAAGAGCATTAGACAGCTACAGCTCATCCAGAACACTGCTGCCAGGATTCTGACTAGAACCAGAAGATCTGAGCATATCACACCAGTCCTCAGGTCCTTACACTGGCTTCCAGTTACATTTAGGATTGATTTTAAAATACTTTTACTCGTATATAAGTCACTAAATGACCTAGGACCAAAATATATTGCAGATATGTTCACTGAATATAAACCTAACAGAGCACTCAGATCATTAGGATCGAGTCAGTTAGAAATACCAAGGGTTCACACAAAACAAGGGGAGTCCTCCTTTAGTTACTATGCTGCCCGCAGCTGGAATCAGCTTCCAGAAGAGATCAGACGTGCTAAAAGACTAGTCACATTTAAATCTAGTCTCAAAACCCATCTGTTTAGCTGTGCATTTATTAAATGAGCACTGTGCAATGTCAGAACTGATTGCACTATAATTTCACTTTTTTTAATGTAAAATCATTTTCTAACTGTTTTTAAATTCATTTTAGTTAAGTAGTTTTTTTCATAATTTTAAAAGTTTTAAAATTGCTTGTCTTTATTTTTATTATTTTTCTTCATGATTATTTTATGTAAAGCACTTTGAATTACCATTGTGTATGAAATGTAGTAATAGTAATAAGTAGACATTTAAAATACATCAATAACTGATATCATAGTTTAAAATAGATAAAATCTGAGTTAAGGCTTGCTTTATGTGTTGCTCGATGAGGATTTCTCAATCCTTGCGACTTTAAATCCTGAGGACACAAAATGCCGTGGAAGTTCCTGCCGCAGAGTGAAGAAGAGGTGGAGTTACGAGGATTCTCAGACAGTTGAAGTGTCCAATGGAGTTAAGAGATTTGCTCTCAATCTATTTTCAACACTTTAGATTGTTTACCACGTGGGGTTTGACCAATAGCATTGAATTGTGTAAAAATATGAAATAGACAAAAATTTGGACATGCGAGGATTCTGCCCGTCAGTGACGATATTTTAATAAAGGTGTTCCATTCCAATGTTAACCTGATTCAATTGGATCTGTGGTTCATATGAATTGTATAGTATACTGTGCCTTATGAAATGTATCATTATTAAATGTATCATGAATATAGATCAGCACTTACCTAATGTAAGTTACTTTGCAGTAACGATGAATTTGTCAACATTCTTCTCACCACTGATAATGTGATTTGGACTTGAGGCTATTTTGTCCAGCGTTCTTTCATTTTGGACACCTCATACATTGAGTGACAGAACATTTCTCTTTTATCATATATTTACTTATTTGGTATTGCTGGATTCAGCACAACCCCACCTTTCCAACAAGCCATCATATGTGTTTCTATGATAATGCCAGGCAAAGCAAGCACAAAGTAAATGAAAACATTCTGCATAGATATTAAATTTGTGCATGTCCGCTTATTTTAGATATGTGTTTACATGTGTCTATTTATTCCATACATCAAGATATTCACATTCAGTCTTTTCTAGTAGTTAAATCAACTTCCTGACTACAAACATGTCAAGTTTCAAAGCTCTCAGAGCTTGTGTGATTGATCTGCATTAGTTTATATGCCTTAACTCCCATACGGACAGGCTATATTTTAGTACTTTATTGGTTTTGTGGTGTATAACAATATGTGTTAATTTAACAATCTTAGCAGTAAAATATTTTTAGCCAAGAATCCATTTCATATATGGGAGACCTTAGAGATGAAGAAAAACATTGTTGGGTTTAGTTCTACCTCCGGTAGGGGTATCTCGAAAACTAAAGCACTTTTTGACCATTTGTCACTAGCCTATCACTTGAAGGTCACTGCGGAAGGATGATTTTTGCAAGGCTGGTCTGTACGAAAGCAGTGGAATCCCTTTACTAACATCTTTCTTCTACAAGTACATGGTTAGTGATATATACTGCATAAAGCTGATGGTCACTTGAAGGAAGTAATGTTGCCATCTGTGATCCAGGATGACCAAAACTCTGACCAAAACTAATTTTCACAGGTTGAGAATTAAATAAGTCAATATTTGAAATAAAAGTTTAACAGTTTTTTTTTTTTTTTTTTAATGTTTTTCTGTTTTAATATATTTTCAAATGTAATTTATTCTGTGATGTAAAGCTGAATATCATTACTCCAGTCTTTTCTTTTTTACTCAAGGGAGTGTTTTGAAAACCTGTTTATCCTTTTATTTATTTTATTTATCCTTATTTTTGCAATTGCATTGGGTGATGATAGTGGCACAGAAGAGATGAGCAGGAAGGTTGCCTAAGCACATCATAGTAGCAGGTATTCCCTACAGTGCATGATCCTCTGCCATCTGAAAGTGTGCTGACTGCTGGGCCCAGACGCGCAGGATTAGGACAACCTGGTCACCATCTGTCTGAGGCAGAGGAGCGACCAGGCTTGGGTCACTGGGGAGGTCTGGCTAATAGCCAGACTTACAGCTGGGCTCAGTCTTGGTTGTGATGGGGAGTGATGCCTGTGTGTGCGCCTCACCACCTGTCTGTGTTTTATCCCACTCACCAGAGGAAGGAAGACTAAAACTGTCCATATTTTGATCTGCCTCATCTTGAACCTTTGTTCACACACACACACACACACACTCACACACACACACACACACACACAGAGACGCACACAAAACTGTCTACAACCAGAACAGTTGTTTAACCTGAGAGACCATAACACAAGCTGTTTGTGATCTAGTTATCTTTAGCCTTTGCTATACATCAGCTTTGGGCTTGTTTTAAGTACTTTCTAGAATGAATAGACAGTTTCTCACTGTTTTGTATCACACTTGATGATGTTCACAGTAACGCTGGTTCAAATTGTGATGTGAAAATCTGCATCTTTATAAGAAACAAAGACATAAATGCATTTTTAACTTCAAACTGTTGCTTCTGGCTAAAGAAAAAGAAAGGTATTTGAAAAATATCTAAAGAATTTCACTTATGAAATTCTTCATTCCAAAGTGACAGCAACATTGAATACCGACTAACTGTTTTGGATGTCCATAAGTACTTTGCACAGAGGTGGGTAGTAACGAGTTACATTTACTTCGTTACATTTACTTGAGTACATGTTTTGGGTGACTAATACTTTCGGAGTATATTTAAAGACGGGTACTTTTACTCAAGTACATTTTTTGTGAAAATACTGTACATTTACTTCGTTACTATTGGTGACCCTCCTCTTGTTATCTTAATGCAATACAATTTATAAATGCTTCAGTTTATTCCAAAAGCCTTCTACTTTTCGCTAAGCAATGAGCGATGCCACTTCGCGAATTATTCATTCTTTTGAGTCAATTATGTTCAAAGACTTTGATCAAACCATTTGGCAAACAAGTGAATTATTTCGCGAATCGTGAATGATTTGATTTTAATGATTCATTCAGTTCCCTGCCGCACACACTAAGCCGTCTGAAGCAGTTCTGACTCAAATTTGTAACAGAAAGTATAAGAATATCAAGAGCATTGAAGACATGGCTCTGGATATATAGTCAATTGAAAACAAATCTGCAAAGGCTATTGTTTGCTAGCGATGAAGATCTTCATTAGATGAACACCGCGTGCACTATCTACAGTTCATCAGTTAGATAGGCTACATTCGATTACAGCACACAATACCAATATGACATTACCAGTTTGTTGTGTGTGTAACTAATTAAATACAATGTATTGTATGTAGGCTATAATTTAATTTATCGATGCAAATTTTCATCAGCTGTTCCTCCAGTTTTCAGAGTCATGATCCTTCGGAAATCATTCTAATATATTGACTTATTACCAGAGATGGAAACAGTTTTACTGCTTAATATTTTTTATTTGATTATTTGATGAAAAAAAAGTAGGGATGCACTGATTTTGACCGATACCAATAACCGATAATTCCTTAAATATGAAAGCCGATAACCGATTTGTTGGCCAATAAATCTAAATCCGCATTTTTACATAATTTTTGAGAACCTGATTGCCAAAAAAGTCTCCCCATTAAAGCTAAAAAGAACATATTATATGCTATATGCTTATATATTACATAACTTTTATATATATATATATATCTAAATAAAAATTGACTATAGATATACAGTATATCTATAGCTAACTGTTTGTATGTACTTTGTGTATTATGTGTAGTGTTAACTGTAAGTTTGTCTAATGGTACACTGTGTGTACTGACCATATAAATGTGCATATTGCACACTTTCACCCATTGATGTCTGTTGGTTATATGTTAACTGTTTCTGGAGCTAGCTCCCAAGAATTTCACTCACCAAAGCACATGTGCTGTGGTGATGTGACAATAAAAGTGACTTGACTTGACTTTACTACATGATCCAAAGTAACTTGTAACTAACTACTTGAGTTTTTTTTTTATCCAATACTTTTTTACTCTTACTCAAGTAATTACTCAGACTATTACTTTTAGTTTACTTGAGTAATTTTTTTCTATAAGTACTTTTGCTTCTACCCACCTCTGACTTTGCTATCAACATGTAATGTCACTGTATCTGTTTATAATAGTCTGGTTATGGAGATATGGAGAACTGTAGAGGGTTTGGTGGCCTAAGATCACTGAAGCAGTCATTTGCTTGATCTGTGCATTGCTACACTTCACTTGGCTTATTCGATTCACTGCTAGGTGAGATAATGAGCTGGATCAGCTTTTTCTGGGTTTCAAGAAGCACATGATGGCACACGTGGGCCCTGCAGAGTTTCACAACAACAGCCAATATATTCACGTGCAAGATACATAGTCATTACTTGATAACTTGTTTTACGCAGAATCTCATGATTCATATAAACTTCCTCATTGCCGAGCTTTTCTCATAAAGTTCTCATGTCTGAAATGGTACAATGACATTCATATGAAATCAGTCAAAATTGTATGGAACTCTGCTGAAATCTCCAGATTTTCGTAGAAATTTGAGTTTAGCTCTGGGCTGAAACTGTATAGTGAAGAATTACCAAAGAAAAATAAAAGATTTTAGTTTAGTTTCAGTTGTAGACTTTGGTGGTGGAATGTTTATCCCAATGCTCATAGAGTAAAATGTGAGAATTAAATTACAGCTAAAATAAAATAAAAATACTAGATTAAAATCTTTTTAATAAGTAAAAAAAAGTCAATAGAAATTACTAAAATGGTAATGAAAATATTAAAATAAAAGCTAACTCAAAATATTATTAAATACTATAATAGTACTAAAATAACACTGAAATGGTTTAATAAAAGTTTTTGTTTATATAACAGCTCAAACAATTATATTTGTCCTATATCTCATAAGCACTGAATTATTTTTAGAGTTTCCCTTCTAAATTCTGTGAAATAGGCTGTGCTTTGGGTGCTTTTATAGTTTATTTTTGAGAACAGTTATATCTCTATAGACTTCGTTGGGCACAATTCAATGCCTCGGTATGTTAACTGATTCAGTTCGATGTTAGGGTTCATTTGCTGGCTCGACCTATTGTAAACTTGTTTTCCAAGACAAGTATTTTGGAAAAACATCAACCTGCTCAGCCTGTTGAAGAGAGTATGCAAATAAGTGCTGATGTTGGCTGAGATATGTGACATTTAAGACAGCTAAATATAGATTTGACATCAATATAACACAACATTCGCCTGAAGATTACATGAACAAAACTCAAACAATATAAAAATATATTGTTCAAAGTTATCCTGATTTAGACTTTAAAATTAGATCACATTTGTTAACATTGCATTATATGAACATACCGTGAACGACACTTTTAATTTGAGCTAAATTTTTAGATATTTTTTGTTTACAAGGCCAGGCATATTTGCTGACTGTGCACTGATTCATATCAGCTTATCTTTGTAATGGAAGGAGCCATAGATGTTCTTACAACAGGCTTGCATAGTCATTGATCCGAGGCCTGTCAATCCCATCAGCAGCTTGGCTTGTATGTGGTGCAGGAGATCCATTAATGGTATTACCTGCCAACAATGAAGGTCCACTCCTCCTTCGTTTCCCTTTCTTTGGTATCAGTGGTTTCTAGAGACATGAGTAATGTGCAATTGAAGCATGAGGTCATCTGTTCTGTCCCTCTCTTCTCAGACGCACAGAGCTTGATGACAGGGAGGCTTTAACTTGGCCGATTCCAAACGGGGCTCTTCCTGTGGCTGGGGGAGACCGAGCGCTTGTGTGGCTTTGTGCTTTCTTTGTGTGTGTGTTTCATTTAAACTGACCAATAGAGCTGGACCTTTGCCAGTGGAAGAGACCTTTACTCTGAAGATGTAGTTTCATTAAAGCAGACATTTGATTATCTCTATAAAGTCTGGTACACGTTTGCACATGAATTAATTCTGTCTAAGCATCCCCCATTTAGACAGGATGGGGCTTCCTGTATGGCTTTGTTTTTTTATTTTTTTTATGTAAGATTTAGTGAGGATGTAATGTAAAATAACAAATTTCATGGAAGATCTTTTGGTAAGAATTTTTTGTAATATGATTTAATATGATGGTTTTGAAAATGAAGCAGACTATAAAGGTGTGATTTGAGGAAATCCTGTTTCTCACTACTAAGTACCTCAAATAAATCTCTTGATTATCTGTCATGTTCGATGTCCTGAGTCTCACAAACATGTGTGTGGGCAGAAAACATGGACCCTGAACTCTAAGAAGGCGCGTAGCAGGGAGCCTGACCCTTGCAATTTTGTGTATATGAATGAGTACAAATATTTTATTCATTTATTTATTTCCTACATTCCTTCCTTTCTTCCCTATCCAATGACTATGTTTTATATGAGTCTAAATTATAATAAATAAATAATTATAATAATAAATAATATCATTAATTTTATTTATTTTTATATATGCTATATGTTTTAATTCTACATCATATACAATTTTACATCAATTTAAAAACTGTATTAATTTACGCTGTGCATGCATCTATATATCTATCCAAATATTCATCCAACTATCTGTTTCTTTATCTATATCTTTATTTATAGATTTAGTTTGTGAGTTTAATGGCAACTAATGTATCAGATAGTCTGAGCACTCTTCTCCTTTGCGTGGCTGTGGAAATGCATGGCAGGGTGTTTTTGCTTTTCTGAAAACTGATTTAAGCACAGACTGTCTCTGTATCAGCATTTTACTTTTAGTAGGGACTTCAGCATTTTGTTTATGCAGTTATTTGTGAAAATGTGTGTTTTAGCAGTTTTTACTTGTTCTTATTTTTCTGACTGTACCAATGGATTCAGCAGTGGTCGTTGACGTGTTTCCTCTGTGTTCTGTTTGTCTGACTGCCTTCCTTTTCTGACATTGTCTCAGGCAGTCTTTATACCACCAGCTCTACAGTACTTCCATATGAAAGGCTGTAAAGGGCTTGTGTTTGTTTTTCATTCTTTGAAAAGGAATGAGATTGTTCCTGTATTTGGGAGATAAAAAAGACAGAGGATAAGACTCGACACTGTCACGCACTGCACCCGTTCAACACAAAACCCAAAATAACACACCTAGAAAATAAATTGTGGCAGCGGTATAGTACATTGACCTTTTAGATAGCAATACTTTGTTATGATATATTCACCAGAAACATAAAACATGATATTCACAGTAAATACAGTAGCACTCCAAGGTACTTCAAATACTATCATGGTTACTGCTTTAATACATTAACAGACTCAGGATATGAAACATTGTTAAATGTTGGCCTAAAAAATCAGGTATAAGCATGTTAAAATAAGTATCTTTTTGTCTAATTAAGGTAGTAGAAAATACCACTCCATGATTTAGGTAGTGGAATTGTGGGATTGTGGCTTAGCTGTCAAGATCTGGGCTGCTAACCCAAAGGCTGTCATTGATTAAGACTTTTTCACCATAGTAAAATAGTTTTGTTTATGTTGTTTTGGATTGAAAGTGTCAGCTAAATCCCATTTTAATGACCCCTTTCTTTTGTCATTTTATAGGTGTGTGGTGGTGCTACTGAACCCTAAGAAAAACAAACAGCATCATATCCTCAATAGCTCCAGGTAAGACTTTTTCATACTTTTGTAACCAAGCGCAACGTGGATAAATGTCACCTCTTATGGCTCATAAGCTGCACAAGTGTACTATATTCTTATAGATAAAGGTGCTTTATTGGCATCTAAGGGTAAACCTTTCTATTCCACTAAAGGTTCTCTATACATTCTTAAAAAAAAAAGAAGGTTATTTGTTGGCATTGATGGTTCCATGAAGAACCTTTAACACCTGTGTAACATTTCCATTCCAAAAAAGGTTTATAGAGGAAAAACAATCTTTAAAGATCCACTGAAGTGTATTAAAGGGTCATGAAACCCCCAGACTACTTATTCTAAGATTATAGCAGAGATGTTTGTGTTGTACATCATAGAAGACAATGTTAGCATCCGCTAATTTGAACTGTTGGAGAAAATTGGTTAATTTTAAGCTTTTTTGCTCTATTTTCATCTTCCAAATTTAAAATCTACATTGTGTTGACGTCACGATATGTGACGTGGCAATGGACTATAGTACATTGATGAGCGTTGGTGTCTATTCAATTATTCATGAGATTGCATGTTCTTATCCTATGAGAAGATGCTTCGCTTAATTATTCACAACAACATGTGTTGATTTGCTATGATGCATCAGACTGTGAAATGACATCGCACACATTAACAGAGAAACATTCATGGATCGCAGAAGAGTGTTTTTTCTTTGTAATAAGAGTTTGGCACAAACGCGATTCATTTACTTGGTGAGTGTAACCGTTTTTATAGCTCTGTGACACAACCTGTCAAAAGGCTTATATAAACGCCACAGAATAATATATATGTCTCATTTGTGAGTCGCTCTGAATAAAAATGTCTGCTAAATGACTGAATGTAAATGTAATATGTTTTCGATGCAGGGTGCATCAAATTGCTGAGCATTTATTTGTGTTTCTAACTCGACGGTAGCGAAATGAAACTGTCTGAACGCAAAGCTGTGTGTGCTGTCTGTCTTCCCTCTTCCCTCTCCCCCGGTCCGCTGCACACCACGCCCACTTTTTTAGCATTTTTTAAAACTGTGGTGAGAACTAACCAGTGCAGAAATGGGGGGTTTCATGACCCTTTAAAATGCACAGTGTTATTTTATGTGTTGAGGTAATTTCAACTGAAATGGGACGACAGGTTGGGACATATAGAGCAGCCCTGCCCTCTTTTTAAATAACCAATAGCGTTTCATTTATAATCTCACATCTCGGGCCAGAGCCATTGAGATTTGTAAAGCTCTGTGTGTGCTGCGCAATGTTTCATCTCAATGGAAAGCATATTTACATTGTCTGAATCGTTCATTATCCCCAGTATAGTGACCAATTCACCATACTGTGAACAAGTGACCGATTTCAGCCAGAGCTTCAGTATCTGTTTATAATATAGCGGCGGGACGCTTCATATTCTAGAGAGCATTTGATTGGACAGAAAGTTTGATGAGAAGCTGAAGTGCAGGTTCAAAATCAACTGATCCATATTGATTAAAAGTTTTTAAAAATGTTTTCTAAATGCGAATTTTGTCGCATGTTAAGGCTAACATATTCATACAAAAAAAACAAAAAACTTCAATAATGATTTCATGAGGAATTTTAATTAAATTTTAAAATGTTCTCCACACTAACAAAACGGTTCCTTTCAGAACTGTTCACTAAGGTTCTTTATGGAAAACAAAATGGTATTTCATTACTGGGAAAATAAAAACATTTTGGAAGTTTGTCAAAATGTTCTTTACACTAAGAAAAAAAAATGTTTCTTTTAAGAACTAAAAAAAAATATATATTTTTTTCTAAACTGGCTTACTGTCACACAACCCTGTCTGCCACTGGTTGACCAAACAGATAGTCCTGTCCCAAACTCATGCCACTGGTTGAGCAAATATCATTGTGTTGGGATGCTCAAACTTATAATCATCATAAGTAATGGGTGACCAGATGGAGAGGAAGTCTCTTACATAGCAGGATGCATACACTTCAACATTGTCTTAAATACTTCCGTCCACTCTCTCACAGGAAAACCATCACTACGCTCTCCTTCTCTGCTGATGGCAGATACATGGTCACTGGTGAGGTAAGTACTCAACTGCTCAGTATATCTGTGCTTTGTGGTTACATCACATGATCCAGTAGGAAATCAGGAGCTCTGGAACAGTATCTCACTTAGATAAAGCTGATGTAGGCGGCTGTATGAACATAAAGCTCTCTATCCTGTACCTTCAGTACTGAAATCTGAAATCCCTGTGAGCAATGACTAACCATCAGTGTAATTTGTCTCTTATCACAGTGGAGTCAAGTACAGACAAATGTGATGATGGTTGCTTTCCTTCCTCAATTTTGCAGCACTAACATTTGGATTAGGAGGGATTTATTGCTTTGACTGCAATATATAAATCACACAGAATTCCAGATTATGATAAAACACAGACACACGGTATTACAATCTTCAGAATAAAACTAAATGATTGAAACAAAAGATTATCCCTTTAAGGAACTATCCCTTTAAGAAAAATGTGCATTGATGAAGTGTCCATACCTCTGGTCACAGGCATGCCACTAATGTCTGAAACAGTAGTGTGGACCGTGATAAGAGCTGCTTGGACTTTGTTTGCAAGACTGAACATGAGCACAGATCCTGTCTGCTTCTCTAATCCACTAAATCATGGGAACGGGTGATGTGTGTGTGTGTTTGCACAAAAAAGTAATCAATTTCTGTGTGAGAGGGGTTTTTAACTCCAGCATGAAAGTGATGTGAGTTTGTGTTCACCGGCTGCCATGGCAACAGGGGGCATCATGCCAACCTGCACACAGACTGTGTCTGCGGTCATAAAAAGGTCAAAGCGGGAGCACCAAGAAAGGGCAAGGAAGAGAGCATGTAGGGAGGAAGAGAAAGAAAATGTGCCTGGAGGAAGAGACCGAAACAGTCTGGAATCGGCATTTGTCTGCGCACTGTGGTTTGACCTCTGACCCCTACATTCTCACCGTGAATCCCCAGGAGCACTGAATTCTGTTTAGATGTTGGCAGCACAGTCCTGTATTAAAGCGGGATGTTGTGTTAGATTAATCACAACAAATCTTCATTAATTCCTTTTGGTTTGCGGTGATCTGACATGATCTGTCTTGATTGGAGTTGCGTAACGTGGGATCTATGTCAACGTGTTTCACAATCAAGCATTGCACTACACAGAAAGGTGCTCTTGAATACATGCTTGCAATACATCAAAATACAAAGCCAAGGTTCCCACAGTCAGATAAAATACGAAAATATCAAGGGATGTAAATATGATAGTGATTTTCAGGCCAGGAAAAATCAACATTTCTATAATATATAACATACAGTATAGACATTTTTTATGTGTTTAATTATTTATTTATTCATTTTTGAACAAACTCTCTTATGCTTAACAAGGCTGCACTTATTTGATAAAAAAAAAAACACAGTGGAAATTTAATATAAAATTATGAAGTAGTATTACAATTTAAAATAACTTTTCTAATTGTATATATTTTAACATTTAATTTCTTTGAGTGAATTTCCAGCAGTCTTTACAGTGTCATCTGATCCTTCAATATGATGATTTGATGCTCAAGAAACATTTCTTATTATTTTCAGAGTTGAAAACAGTTATGCAGGTTCATATTTTTGTGAAACCTTTGCTACATTTTTTTCAGGAATATTTTGATGAAAAGAAAGTTTTAAAGAATAGCATTATATGTTAAGTAATAGACATATTTTTTAAATATTATAAATATTATCTTTGCTACCATTGATCAGCCACTTTTGATTAATGCATTCTCTAAGAATAAAATGTATAAATTCATAAAAAAAAACCTTACTGATATATATATATATTTATATATGTTTATTGTATGTTTCTAAATATAATTTTTTTTGTTCTTAATCTTGTAGATTTAGCTCTTGTTTTGAGATTGTCTGGACTAAAACATGTCGACAGCCTTCATAATCTCTCTCTCTCTCTCTCTCTCTCTCTAGAGCGGTCATATGCCGGCGGTGCGTGTCTGGGATGTGGCAGAGAGGACACAGGTGGCAGAGTTACAGAACCATGAACACGGCGTGGCGTGTGTGGCTTTCTCTCCCAACAGTAAATACATCGTCAGCGTGGGTTTCCAACATGACATGATGGTTAACGTCTGGGCCTGGAAGGTGACTAGCAACATTCGTACAGTCGTGAAAGATGGTTTTCATTTAGTTTATTATTTTTATATTTGCTGTTTGATGTGCTTTTCCTGGAGGAAATAGCAGTGTTTGCAATGCTATAAAGGAATGGTGTTAACACAAGGCAACACTATATTTGTAGTGCACTATAAAGAACGTATATTATAATTTATACAGTGTATGCTTATAGTTGAAGAAAGAAAAGAAGAGTAATTTAAAGGAATAGTTCATCCAAAAATGCAAACCGTACTCACTCTCAGGCCATTTAAGATGTAGATGAGTTTGTTTCTTCATCAGATCAGATTTGGAGAAATCTGGAGAAATCCAGTTTCTCACCAGTGGATCCTCTGCAGTGAATGGGTGCCGTCAGAATGAGTCCAAACTGCTGATAAAAACATCACAATAATCCACAAAGCCCCATCAATTAACTTCTAATAAAGCGAAAAAGCTGTGTATTTGTAATTGTATTTGTAAAAAAAAATCCGTCAAATTGTTGCTTTTGGTTCAAATACAAGTCCTCTATACATAATATTGCTTTTTTTAAAGTGAAAAAGTAATCTTGTCTGAATCAGGAGAGAAATCTGCACAGATCAAGTACCGTTTACAACCAACAACAGTCCAAAATGGTTCTAAACATATATGATGGTGGATTTTTGAAGTGAGAGGATGACTTTTTTTCAGGAAGCGTTATAATAAATTAGGTACTGGTATTTTGGCCAGAAGCGATGGTTTAAGGTTGAATTGCCTAGATTTGTTTCTTACAAACATGCAGCTTTTTCACTTCACAAGATGTTAAGTGATGAACTGGAGTGGTGTGTATTACTTGTGGATTATTGGGATGTTTTTATCAGCTGTTTGGACTCTCGTTCTGACGGCACCCATTCACTGCAGAAGATCCAATGGTGAGCAACTGATGTAATCCTACATTTTTCTAAATCTGTTGTGACAGAAACAATCTCATCTTCATCTTGAATGGCTTCAGGGTGAGTAAATGTTAAGCTCATTTTTATTTTTTAGTGAACTATTCCTTTAATGTAGTTCGGTTTTACATACTTTGTGTTTACCACGATTTAACCCTTTTGATTGTTTCACTTTTTACTCAACCAATAGCCTAAAAAACACATCCATCAATCATATCATAAAAATTTCCTAGACTGAATATTTGTCTTTTTGTCATTTCAGAAAAATGTTGTGGTTGCCACCAACAAGGTGTCCAGTAAAGTGACGGCTGTGTCTTTCTCAGATGACAGCTCATACTTTGTTACAGCTGGAAATAGACACGTGAAGTTCTGGTATCTTGACCACACCAAGTCATCCAAGGTACACGTTGGCAAACAACAGCTAGCCAAATCTCTACCAAATACAGCTCTTTTTGAACTTTCTGTCTCAACACAGATGAAATCCCAGCCCATTCACACTGTACTGAATACTATCCAGGTCCTAGATGAAAGTCTCATAAATGTCATCTCTCACAGGTGAACACCACAGCACCATTACAGGGCCGCTCTGGTCTTCTTGGAGAACTGCGCAATCATTTTTTTAGTGATGTGGCCTGTGGAAAGGGTCCGAAGGCGAACAGCACCTTCTGCATCACTTCCTCTGGGCGGCTCTGTGAGTTCAATGACAAAAGAATGCTGGACAAGTGGGTGGAGCTCAGGGTGAGTGACGAGCATGCTGATTGGTTGATTGTGTGGTCTGTCACAAATATGCATGAATGAGTAGGTGCCATAGAGTTCAATGCCATAGTTAAAAATGGAATTCAGAATTGGTTTTTAGATGATTTTAGCTCCTCTTTTATATATTTTTAAAAAAATCATTAAATATCCACATTTTTATGATTTCATGGATATGAGTTTTTGTAGTGAACACTACAAAAAAAATTTGATTTTCTTGTAAAACATACTCCAGTATTTATTGTTTTATTTACAACTTTGAAACAGATTTTGATCAGTTTAGCTGCCTAACTATGAATCTATATTTAGATAATAAAGGCTGTTGAGTCCATTAGGGCATAAAAAACAGAATTTATATGAAAATACGATTTTTGCAGGCTGGTTAAGTTCTGAACAATTTTTTAAAATCTCAATGGGAAATGAATGCGGTAAATAATTCTGAAAGGTCATTCTCGAACATGTTTGTGAAAATAATATGCATGGAATTAAAGCTGTTTTAGACTTGGAGTTAAACTTAAAAAGTTCAGTTGTCACATATTGACCTCCTAATTTGTAGTTGAGTTTGTTTAGGCTTCCTTGTCTGTGTGTTTTGTGTTTTATCTATGTTAAGCTGTTTTTTTCTTTTTCTGATATTAAAGCCCCTGTAACGGTGGGTTTTTCTAAGCTCTCAGCTGTTTTAAGCGAGAGTGGAGTGTGTTAATTACTAATGCTGCTATTACTGTCGTCTAATATTAGTCTGTTCTGCTTGTCCTTTCACACTGTCCAGAAAAATGACAGTTTCGCAGTAAGTTTGACATCAGGGCTGCGGATTCAGCTGTCACATCTCATTGTAAAACTCAGTGAACGTCATGCTCACCTGTACACTGGATGTTTGACCTCATTACCTTCACTTGCCAGTTATCACTCATATCTCAGACAAAGCATTTCACATTATGTATGACCAGGATGCAGAATCATCACCCACAAACTTGCTTAATTTTTAAATACCCATCATTTTCTGCATTCACTGCATACACTGCCCTTTTGCATGTTTGTGTTAAAAAATATAATTATTATGATATTCATTTTAATAGGATTTTTGTATTTTTACATTGCATTTTTTTATATTTTTTATTTAGTATTTCATTATTTTAATTATTAGTAATAATTATTTAATTGCATAGAACACCACATTTTGTGTTTAAATAATATAATTGTAATATATTTGTTATATTGCATTGTTTTAATTATGTATTTAGTTATTTTAATTATTATTTAATAGTGTTAATAATTTAACTTTATTTGAAATGGTATTTAATAATACTTTAGCTACATATTTAATTATTTTAATTTATTAGTAGTATTATGCATTCAATTGTATTTTGAAAGGGTCTGAATAATATATTATATTTATGTTTTTATGTAAATGTAATGTTTTAACATAAATCACCCAATATATAAATACCAACATGGTATTTTATAATTTAAGTCGGTGGATTATTTTTATTTACTGAAACATCAGATAGAGTATTAATGTCTATTTAAAAAAAAGTTTCTGTATCTCACAAAAGAGAAGAAGAAATGTGTATTTCGGAAGACCTTTAGAAAACTGTGGGAACTAGTCAGCCATGTTGTGAACTTGAACACATGATTTAGAGCTGATATGAGATCTTGATTTGACTCTTCACAAACTGTCAAAGTGGGTCCCGGTTAGAGCAGGTGGGCACTGCACAATTCTGCTTTTGTACAGCAAAAACAAGAAAGAGTCAGAAGAGTGCCAGAAAGAAAAGGGGTACAGAGAGGATGGTAAAGGATACAAAAGCCTCTCTGTCTAATAGTTTATCAAGTATTATTACACAGCTCTGTGGAATAATTGATTCTGATTGGTCAGTTGCAACATTCCTCGATAACAACCAGTAAAAGCTGATAACACCGGCTCATCCGGGTAACTGAAGTCAGTGCTACTTTTGCTAGGAACTGTTATTTTCTTGGTGGAAGCTTTGCGTTTGTTTAGCTAATAAAAAAGGCAGAACCTCCAAAATGGGGGAAGGGTCTCTTCGCGCAAAGACTTTCACCATTGCCTGTGGTTTCAGCCAATTGTTATTGACTTACATTTCAAAATAAAACTTTATAAATTAAACATTTTATCTAGTTATTCTAAAATAAAATCTTATTAACTGCATATCTCCTGAACTGCAACTTTCTTTACCATGCTTTTCAGGTTAAGCTATAGGGTCAGGTGTGGGTTTAGGAGTTAGCATTTTTTTGTATCGTAGTGTAAGAAATCAACACTTTAATTGACACAGCCAATAAAAACTTTAGAATCAGCTTTGGGGAAGAGCTTGCACTGATGTGGATTGGGGCATGCTTGTTGTGTGCCTGTCTTGTCCATGTGAGGAAGCCATGCCCTTTTTTAGAGCTCCCACCCCGTTTTGGAGTTCCTGCCCCCATTTGGAGATCTCCAGGCTGCAGTTATACCCTTCTCAAATGTTGTGTAGACTGCAGCGTTATCTTTAAATGTTTGTCTAGTTTAGAATTGCCTTTTGCTCGCAACCGCTTCCTTTAAGGAAGCTTTGCATTCGAATATTTAGACACAAATCAGTATTAAGTAATAATCATGTAATAAGTGGAATAATGTACATCCAGCCGGTTGTTATCGCAGAATTACCCCCTTCAGGGTGATACAAGTCCCCTCCGATTTGTGTTGGTGGTTATTCTGCGATAACAACCGGCTGGATGAAGATTATCCCTTACAAAGAGCCCAAGTGTCATTGTACAGCTTGATTATCTAAAAATGAACTTTGGTCTCTTGACAAAAAGCTTAATTAGCAAGTAGTCCCCAATGTTCTTATCTCACTAACTTAAATTTCAATATTAGATTTTTCTCATTAGGAACATCTTACAGCCAACAGAAAAACACACAAATGAGCTTCTCACTTGTAACCTACATGTACTCGGGCACTAATGCATACATTTTTTTCACATTGAATCTTTTTATTGCCACCTGTTCCATTTTATTTTTATGTTTTATATCTCATCAGTGTTTATTTGAGGTTGGTGCATTGTGCATTTCCCATGCAATTATCAATGGAATTTAATAAGACATCCCAATTTAATGCCTAGAGTTCTCATTTTGCCTCATTGCAGTTCATCCAACAAAATGATTATGCCCACATGGTGAATGTACTTTTGGGTGGTTGCTCTGCAGGTTTCAACAGAATTTAAATGTTGTTTTTTCCACCACCCACCCATTGCGTGTTTGATTATTTTTACTACTAGAATTGCATCTGAAAGACTGCACTTTATATATATAACATAGTTTTTTACTGTATATATATATATATATATATGTATGTATGTATATGTATGTATGTATGTATGTGTGTATATATATATATATATATATATATATATATATATATATATATATATATATATATATATATATATATATATATATATATATATATATATATATATATATATAGTAAAAACTATTATAATTTATTATCATCCTAAACAACAGAAAAATTGCTGTGTGTATGTATGTATATATATATATTAGCATATAAATTGTTTTATATATATTATACTGTATATATATTTATATATATAAATTATATAAAACAATTTAAATGCTTTCTGCAGAACTCTGCACAGGCAATGCAAAAATAAAAATAAAAAAAATAACGAAATGTTAAGAAATATAATATTATTATTATACTTTTATTATTATTAGAACATTAATAATATTAATTAACAGCCCACGCTGCAGTAATGACTTAAATGCCTCTCCAAAACTCTCTTCTTAGGAGTTTTCGTTCAACTCAATTTCTCAATGTTTCTCTCTCTCAGACTAGTACGGCCACGTCTCTGTCGGTCAGTGAGGATCTGATCTTCTGTGGTTGTGCTGATGGGACAGTGAGAGCGTTTAGCCCCACTGACCTGCACTTTATCTGTACGCTGCCTCACCCTCACAGCCTGGGCACAGACATCGCCGCTGTAACAGAGGCCAGGTAAGATCAGACACATTAGTGATACTTACAGTACCATGTATTACCTTCACTGAAAGCCATTTCATAGCAAGACAAATATTCATAGCGGACAACTGTACTGTTAAAAAACTGACCCAAGCATGCTTCAGACACACCACTCCCAGAATGCACACTGTCATTCTGTCTTTCTTTATAATTGGCAGGAAATAGCAGTGGTCTAAGTGTGGGTTCTACTTGGAAACATTTTCTTGTGACACTTTACAAGAGTATTTAATGTTCCTGTAATCTATCTGATGTCTCCACAGCCATCTCTTCGCCTACAAGGAAAACGTCCGCTATCCTGACACGGTGGGCATGTCTTATGATCCCACGAACCGCTGGCTGTCCTGCGTCTACAGCGATCACAGTCTGTATGTGTGGGATGTACGTGATCTCCAGAAAGTGGGCAAGGTGTACTCAGCTCTCTACCACTCGTCCCGCATTTGGAGTGTGGAGGTGAGAAACAAGACAAACATTTTTAACTCTTACTGAAATAAAGTAAAATAAAAAATACTTGTTTAATTTCAGCTCTTTGCAGAGGCAACGTCAAATAAGACAAACATTTCATGCAAACATTAACGTGATGACAGAAAGAGGGTGCTTAAAAATTACGTAACAGTTCATACATAGGTGTTTACTTTTACCTACAAACTAATTGCATGCATTTCAAGTAGAATAATTATTGTTTAGGATTATGAAAAAACTCAGCCAAATGTATTAAGACTTCTGAATGGTGTGTATGGTAACATGTTTTTGTCTATTTCTGTCCTTTCATTGTGTTGTATGTTGACATTTCGCCTGCTGGAATAATGTGAGGCAGGTCTTTTGTATTTGAGCCTCATGTTTTTGTATTATTTTTGTGAGGCCTGATGTGAACTCATATGATACTCATACTGTATTAATGAAAACCCACCTGCTGTAGGTTTCAGTCTTATGTACCAGACAAATTTTGTATTTTTTCCATTGTGACGGGCTATATATTTTTTTTAAAACTTGTGGGATTTGTTGACATGCAGCATTTACTGTATTTTCAGGATATGTCTTGGGCTGTATGCACAAATCAGATCACATGATTATGAATATGACTTTCCTTTTGGTTTGTTGTGTCTGTCTCTAGTTGTCTGGCATTTTGTGACCTCATCAAAATTCCTGAAATATGTCTATAATTACAGGTCAGGGTTATTATAATTAACTAAAACTAAAACCATAAAAAACTGTAACAGAAGTATAGTTTAACATTTTTTTTTAACTTGAAGTTAAATAATTAAAACTAAATCAGCTACAACTAATAAATAAAAGATACTTATATAGATGTTTTAAAAATATATTATTTATATAATGTTTAATAATATAATAACAAAAACAAATTATTAAAACTAAAATGGAAATTAAATGTAATTTAATTCTAAATAATAACAAAACCTATAAGACTATATCAGTGATAGTTAAATAATACTGGTACAGGCCTTAATATTTAATCAATAATAAACTGAATTATTGTAAATATACAGTGTCAGCTAAAGGTTTTGTTACACAATATTCAACAGACAGCTTCAGCTGTGACTGTATTCAAAATATGCCTAAAATATATTTTTATCTTATACACAGTTGCTAAATAAAACAAATAATAAAGACACATTTTCATTTAAATGCTCTCCTATCCAGTGCTAGACTGTAGTGTATAGGCCTTGTGTGTCACAGATGAGTATTCTCTGTTTGTATAAAGAGGATGTGTGATTAACGCTCATTACGTAAGACTGCTCCTTCTTGATTGGCTGATAATGACCTAATAGAGTTGAAATACCACATTAGAGTAAATACACCTGTATTTGTTTGTTTGTAAGAGTCTGTGTGATGTAATGTTGTGTATTTTGTCTGGTTGAATCACTTCTCATTCCTTTGTCCTGCAGGTGTACCCAGAGACGGGGGATGGAGAGCCACGTTTGTCTCGCGGATCGTTCCTCAGCTGTTCTTCTGACAATACGATCCGTTTATGGAACACAGACGCTCAGAACACCACCCTCAGCCGAAACCTCATCAGCAATGTGAGTTCTGAAAGACTGGAAACAAATCCAACCTTGTTTTTTGGCTACTGCAAAAAAACTACTGTTTAAAGATTTTGGGGTCAGTAGTTTTTTTTTTTAATTATTATTAAAAAATAAAAAAAAAGGTAAAAGTGACATTAAAGACATTTATAATGTCACAAATAAATGCTGTTCTTTTGAACTCCCCATTTATCAAAAAACTAAATATTAAGCAGCAACTGTTTTCAGTATTAATAATTATAGTTATAAGAAATGTTTTTTGAGCAGCAAATCAACATATTAGAATGATTTCTGAAGGATCAAGTGACACTGAAGACTGGTGTAATGAAAAACCTTACTTATATAACATTTCGCAATATTAATGTTCATTCTATTTTATTTTAGCAAATAAAGCATAGGAGACTTGTCTCAAAATCTAACTTTTCAATGGTAGTGTATTTTCTGTGAAAAACAAGCATCACACTTAGGGTGCTACTGTGAACTGATTCATATTTCTTTTATAAACCGCAAATTTTCATAAAAAAAAATTAGCTGCTGTACTATCAGTAACTCAGGCATTAAAATGCATTTAAACATTTAATTCACGTCAAACATCCAAATATTGGACACTTTATTACTGTCAAACCTCAGTAGAAGTTGGTTAAAACATATTGCAAAAATTTAAGTTTTATTTAGTTCTGATTTGGTGGATTTACAAATGCCCTTTGCATTGATATTTATCTAAAATAACAATATTCATGCATTTTAAGTAACTTTAAAAATACAGTATGCATATTTAAAAAAGTAATGAATAAGTCACAAATTATAATAATTTGTCTCTAAAGGACCTCCAGAAGGTTATTTATATGGACAGCAACAGCTCCTCCCTGCTGGACCCGGACTGCACAATCTCCAGTAACTCGGAGAAGGTCGAGCCACAGACCTCAGACAACCGGACAGGCATCAGGACCATCTGCGTGAGCCCAGACGGCCTGCACCTGGCATCAGGGGACCGCAATGGATCACTGAGGTCTGTTTTTCTCACGACTGCTTAACACTTCTTCTCTAATTGATTTGAGTTTATTGATCCTCTGAGGGTTTTAATGGAAAGGACAATGTTTTTGTTTACTGGGTGTCTCATGCACGTTACACCATCTATGAAAACTGTGTATTTAATGCATTATAAAAGTATTCTCAATGATTTGAAACTACATTCTACTTCAGAAAATGTAAAAGATGTTTTAGCCAATCAGACCCTCACTGAACTTCTGTTGTTTCCAGAATCCATGACTTGGAGAACATGGAGGAAATTCTAGACGTTCAGGCCCACGACTCTGAGATATTGTGTCTAGAGTACTCCAAACCTGAGACTGGTGAGTGCTGTTTTTTATATATATATAGATGTGTAGCTGATTAAATCCTGCACTGAGGTGCCGCTTAATGCTCCAGTAAAAAGGAAGTGCTGATCCAGCGCAGATGCTCAGCAGATGCTCTGTAACCTTGTAGTCATCACTTCACACATATGCCACCAGCAGTTTACAGCTATGGTTTCCAGAGTAAACTAAAATCAGCTCAACCTGGTTTAACTTAATATTGAAGTCCTGTTTTCAATCCAAAAACACCCTCTCAATGTTCAGTGCCACAGCTTAATATACAGAGACAACAGTAAGTCATTATTTTAGTTGATCTGTCTTTAAAAAGTTTAAATAATATGTAAACATTGAAATGTTTGTTTGAACGCCCCGACCATCCGGACATAGAAGCATTGGCTGCATCAGTGGACACTACCTGTTTGACTGACCAATGGCAGATGCAGAAATGTTCAGGAAGACTGTTTGAAAACATATTTTCAGTTCCATTTAGTGATGTTTGTAACACATAAATCATCTTTAAAAACTATCACTAACATCTGTGACAGGCTGTAAATTACCAAAGAAAATTGTTCTTGTACTTCAGGTTGTAGAAACAACAAAAAACATGCATCAGAATACAAGCGAGCAGCAATGTGTGTAAACATTTAAAATATGCAGTTATCATTGGCTCTATTGTGGTAATAGACAGCGTGCCATGTGTGCTTCTGATAGAGCTTCAGTCGTAAGTAACCCAGAAAGTTATTTTTCAGAGGAACTGAAAAGGAAACGAAAGAGCCACGGGGATCTATTTCAGAGAGCAGACGTGACATGATTAGAGGATACTGACATTCCAGTAATAGTTGACTAAACAGTTGTTGATCTTAAACAGCAAGATAATATACTTTGGAAACTGTCAGCGTTCACAAAAAAGTGTAGCAATGCTACGGTATTATCATTGTGATAATGTTCCAGAAAAATCATGCACAAGATTTCTTCTGGGTAGTTGCCACGATGCTGCTTTATTATATATGGCTTGAGTCCCGTGATATTTTAGAATGATCTATACACTTAAAAAATATTATATTTGTTTATTAATATTTGTAACTTTTATTTTTAGATGTTCAGTTTTTATTTAAAGTGTTAGTGATTTTGTTATATTAGTTTTTAAAAATATTTAAAATTTTTATTTAATCTGTTTAACTGTAGTAATTTAGTATTCTAACTTATTTCATTTCAGGTAGTTGCCAAGGCAATATTTTAAAATGTTTTTTTTTTAAATTTGGTTTAATATTTCTTTTTTAATTTTGATTATTTTATTTATTTATTTATTTCAATAAAGAAAACTATCATTTTTAATAATTTTACTTTCAGTTAACAATAATAACAATGCTTTGGTCCCTTCTTCAATGTGAATCCATGGGATTTTTTCATGCTTATTCTTCCCTATTACTTTGGAAATGCCTCCAACTACCACTAACTAGAATAATGTAATGCTCTCTAGTTCTCTAAAACTCTTGAGACTCTACGCAAGGCTGGGGGTTTAAAGCAGGCATATTGAGAGTCATGATCTTCCCCTGGTTAGTGCAGTTCAGTTGTGCTGAGCATGTGTTGCCTTGGCTGGTGGTTTATATCAGGCTCAAGGCCAGACATTGTGTTCAGCTGGATGAGAAACAGGACATCTACTAGAACACATAGAGGTACTCAATCTCGCCTTCTTGCTTGCTTTCCTCTCCTGCTCTTTCGTGACACTGTGAAAGGGTTCTCTCAGTTTAATGGACCACTGATCCCACGCACTGTAACAGGCCAAAATGGCTTATCTACCATAATCTGCACAGTATTTCGACATTTTCTGCACTGAATTGTTTGGAATGAATGGAATATAAACTTGCTCATTTGGTTTTCTGTACCTGTTTAACATGCACTTCAGAAAACAACTGATCAATTCTAAATGGCCTGCACGGATCTGTAAACCTCATGAGCTGCATTTTGATTCGTTTTTGCAGTAAAGAACATCACATTATCATTTGTGAGTCTGCTCTGCAGCTGGTAGAGTTTTCAACACGATCTGGCTTTTCTTCTGCTTAGTGCAAAAACATATCATCTTCTGTTCTCTCAGAGGCATTTGCATCTTTTCTTCACTGTGTGAAGTCGCACATGAACACGGTGTGTTAGTGAATCAGCTTGTGGTGTGAAAAGTGCAAGAACAAAACCAGGAGCCGCTTTCAACGGCTCTCTGGATATTGATCTTTTAAACACTATTTCAGAAATGCAGTTTGGCTGGTATATGCTTACAGATGTACTGAGGGGCTGCCGGTAACTGTATCAGATGATAATATCGTGACATGTTCATTTTACTAACATTGTCTTCATGTACACTGCCATTCAAAGGTTGATGCAGAATGGATAATTCCTCCAGTCTTCAGTGTCACATGATCCTTCAGACATCATTCTAATATGCTGATTTGCTTCTCAGGAAATAATCATTGTTCAAAGTATATTCAGGATTTTTTTGGCACATAGAACATTTTATATTATGTTTAATATGTGTTTAATGTGTGTTAGGGCTGAAATTGTTGGCCACCGCCAGCAGAGACAGACTGATCCATGTTCTGGATGCGGATCAGGAATACAGCCTCCTGCAAACACTGGATGAACACTCTTCCTCTATTACTGCTGTACGATTCGCTGGTGAGATCCTGACAGCCGTGCCTCCTTTTATTTCACAACAAATGCTGGAAATGTTCATGTGTGACGTCTCTGTTTCAGCTAATGATGGGAAAGTCAGGATGATTAGTTGCGGTGCTGATAAGAGCATCTACTTCCGCACGGCACAGAAGGTGAGATCACTTTTTTGTTACATTTAGATGTTTATTATTTACCAATAACCTATTTTTTCATTGGAAATCTTTAAAATGGAAAGAGTGCCATTTCTTTCATTGAGAATGAAAGAATCCTGAGTCAGAGCTGTCAGATTCCTCAGGCCTCAAGAAACCATTGCCATAGATTCAAAGAACACCTGATTTAAATAAACTCACCAGGGGCCAGTGATTCAGTGTGAGACACAAACAAGCACTTCTGACATCCTAAATGAATCCTGACATATCAACTTTGAAGTCTTTGAGTTTGTTTCTGGGTGAACATTAAGAATGAGAATTAAGATCTGTTGAGATTAATCCACAAAACATTACATATAATTAAATATTGTCCAGTTAGAATTAACATGTATGTCCAAATGTCTGAAAAGAATTGTTCTGCTTCTCAGAACCCTTACACCAAACATAAAACCAGATTCAGGTGGACAGTTCATTTATAAGTGGAATAAACTAATGGAGCAGATAGTGATCAGATTTGACGTCTTCAGGAGCTTGTGCAACTGTAAAATCTGTTTTATTTCTGACCTTAATGTGACCCAGGACCGGGGATTATTATATAAATCCACTATATCATGCTTAAAGATCATTTCCATTCTCATTCAAGGAAGAAACTTTTTTATATAAATTATTATGAATTATATTTATTTATTTAAAGAAAAAAATGGTTTAAAGTAGTGTTTATATTCGTTATTCTTTGCACTGAACTAATCTTTAAACATGCCAAAACAGACAGAGGAGGGAACAGCTTTCACACGTACTCATCACATAGTGAGGAAGACTACACTGTATGACATGGATGTTGACCCCACACGGAAATATGCCGTCATTGGATGTCAGGATCGCAGCATCAGGTTGGTTTTCTTGTTTTTTAGCAATATTATTATATAATAAAATGTTTTTTATTATTTTATTTTTTTTTATTTTACATATATTTTTTATGTTTTATCTACTTAGAATGGTTTCATTGTGTGTGTGTGTATATATATATATTTATTTTTAAATACCTTGCTATGTGTACTGTGTTAGGCTAACCAAGACTTGTCATTTTCCCTTGCTCTTTTGTTAGTATTGATTGTTTCTGTTTTCCTGATTTGTAAGTCGCTTTGGATAAAAGTGTCTGCAAAATGACTAAATGTAAATGTAAATATATATATTTGGACCTCATCTGACAGGTGTTACAGTCATTTGTAGTAAGACTCACAGCATTCGAAGATTACCACTCAAGTACAGTTGGATGGAATTAGAGGCTTGACTGGTTAATCCAGTCACATTTAGCATGTTGGAGACTACACACACACACACACACACACACACACACACACGTACTGAGTCAGCCTTTCTGTTATGTCTGAGACACCTGACCAATCAAAATCATTAGACAATCTGAGTTGAATGGCATTCTAAAGTGCTTTTTCGAAAAAGAAGATTTAAATGGTGAACTTATACACTATTAGATTTTATTATTATTCCCAGGCCACTTATAATGCTAGCCAATGTTTTTTTCTAATTTCTAATTTTTTTTTACCTTTCTTTGAAAAAAGTTAGTTATGCACACCAAGGCTGTATTTATTTGATTTAAAAAAATACAGTAAAAACATTAATATTGTGAAATATTATTACAATTTAAAGAGAGTGTTTTATATTTTCATTTACATTAAAATTGTATTTATTCCTGTGATAGGAAAGCTGTATTTTCACCATAACTCCAGGCTTCAGTATCACATGATCCCGCAGAAATCATTCTAATATGCTGAATAGCTGCTCAAGAAACATTTCTCAGTAATATAAATGTGGATAAAAGTTGAAACTGCTTCAATATAAAAAAGTTTTCTGCAGGATCTTTAACATCTGCAATGGCAAGCAAGAGAAAGTCTACAAGGGCTCCCAAGGGGATGACGGGAACCTTATCAAGGTAGGCAGACCTTAAATGAAAAGATAAGGTATCAAATTAGTTCAGATGCTGCTTTTTATCTCAGTCATACGGTTATTGATCTGTCTGAATATGTTTATTAGGTTCAGATGGATCCCTCTGGTCTTTATGTGGCCACAAGCTGCTCAGACAAAAACATAAGCATCTTTGACTTCTGCACCGGAGAATGTGTGGCCACCATGTTTGGCCATTCTGGTAAGATGAGCTCTGCATGTGAGATTATGCAACTTATAATACCTTATTTTAAAGGAAAACCTTTTTATCTTCTGAAATCAAGTCTAAGCATTGTGTTTGTTGGGCCTCTTTTAGAGATTGTAACAGGACTGAAGTTTACTAATGACTGTAAAAATCTTATATCTGTATCGGGAGACAGGTAAGTGTTTCCAAATAACTTAGTTCTCAGATGAAGAATCCATTATTTGACTCAGTTCATCATATTACATGTTAAATTTGGCTGCTGTTGTGTGTTCAAGCTGTATCTTTGTGTGGCGGCTCTGTTCTGAGTTGACCAACAAAATGATACAACGGCTCTCAGAACTGAAACAGAACAGCAGACCTGTTCAGAAGAACCCAACAAATAAACAACACACACCTAGGTATAAAGCTAACTTATCATTTGTTGCTTTTGAAATTACACAACATGAAATGGTGATTTCTTAATGTTTTCTGGTTTGTATCAGCACAAGGAAAAAAATCCACAGTGACCCTGTTATTGGCACCATGTTGTCAGACAGTGACAAAGACTTGGAGGAAGATGAGATGTTCCCTCACATGTCTTCGGGCAGCAGTGGTGGCGAGGAGACAGGTAATGCATCCGACATTCTCCAGAAGTCTTACTAAACTGGTTTGGCTGGTTATATATACACACTATATCCAACTTTTTTGGGTTAGGTTGGGTTACGGCATGTGACTTTATTGGGTGAGACTTCTTCCAAATGTTTTTTTTTTGTTTTGTTTTGTAAGCTTCTCATATTATTGATTGTTTCTGTTGCAAGGTTCAGCTGAAGAAAAACGCAATACACTCAATTCACGTATTAAGAAGGTAAGGAAGTTTGCATGATTTTAGCTTTCATTTTGTTGGTTCTTTTTAACATCCTGTCTCTTATCAGCAATGGAACAGTTGTGAACATGAGGGTTCACGGCTAAGACAGCGTTGTTCCAGGAGACTGGGTAGTATTGATCTGAAGGTAAAGTCCATGCTTGACCTGAGGCAGCTGGAGTCTTTCGCCATGCCTTTCTTCCCCAGCAAAACCCAAGATGTTCATAAAGACCTTCCACCACATAAGAACCAAGAACTAGGAAGCACCATCAGTCTGCAGACTATTGCTGCATGGGTAAGCTTAATATGAATAAGACAAACTGTACGTACACTTCTAACTTTAAAAACTTATCTGATCAGATATAGTCTCATGGAGCTATACTTTTCACTATACCAGCATAAATCGGCTTCATTTTACAGCTTAAATCGTCAAAACATGGTAAATTTTTTTGATGAAATTTGAAATGTATGATGCAACAATAATAAACCTGCATGCAACAAAATGGAAACTCATTAAAATAATACCACAGGGTCTACAACTGGTCTTAGATATAATACAGAAACTGATTTACAGAGAATGATGAGATTGAGACCTCTTGAAATCAATGCCGTTTTTTGGGTGCTCATGAACCTGTTTGTCTGTTTTGTCTCTATTTGACTTCTACATCTTCTCTGTAGGTACCTGAAGAGAGTGAAGCACGAGGACAAACACGCCCTCTTTCCATCCCACTGTCCCCTCAAACCCCAGAGATGGAGGTGCTATATCCTGAGGGATGTGAAGAAGACCAAATCAGTCTTGCTGGCAGGTCAGTAAAATACGGAGCCCCGCACATGACATGCAAGAAAAAATAAATAAATTGTGCGCACGATTTACTAATTTGTTCCCTCAATTTACTAAAACGTGCACGCGATTACTATTGCGTTCCCTCGATTTACTATTGCATTTGCTCGATCAATAGCAAATCGAGGGAACGAATTAGTAAATCGTGCGCACAATTTATAAATCGAATGAATGCAATAGTAAATCGAGGGAATGCCATAGTAAACGTGTGCACGTTTTAGTACATTGAGGGAATGAATTAGTAAATCATGCACACGCTTTAGCCTTATATTTTTTCCTTCGTGTCCTGTGCGGGGCTCCGTAGTAAAACAAATCTCACTAGCATAATTTTATTTATACTGTTTGTGTAAATATTCAGTATACACTGATTGTTTCTGGCATTTCTGATTTCATCTGAAAGTTTTTGATAATTCAGGGTTTGGAACAACATGAGGGTTAATAAATAATGACAGAAATTTTATTTTTTGGGGGTGGAGCATACCTATAATTGTGCAGTTAGAATTCATAAAATGATCTAAAGCATAATTTCCGAGATGATCTTCAAATACCTGTCTGTTCTCTTTTCTTTGTTTGTGCATAGTGAGTATCAAGTGAAAAAGTTGTCACATGGAGTAAGATGTGCTAAAGGGAACTCTTTTCCTGAGAAGCAGAGTCCAGACAGCGCCTGCTTTACGGAATATTCCAGCAGTCACCTCTCCAGCCCTGAACACCCTGGAGAAGGTATTAAAAACTAAACAAACTCACACTGAACAGACTCCCACAATCATTTAACTAATTGCAATGGGTACTTGATGAGATAAAGGAGTTGATATTTCTGTGTTTGCTGAAGACTCTGAGACAACCGAGCCACTGAGTGTAGATGAAAACTCATCAGAACTGGATATGGAAGATCTTGATGAGGAAGAGGAGAACAGCATGAGGAAGAATGATGTTCAGACTCCTGTACCTCAGACCCCAGACCAGGAGTCCTTTCTCAAGAGTCTTTGGAGTCCCGAAGTAACTCCAAATATCTCTGACAGCATGTCATCAAAGTTCTTCAATCAGAACTCCCCTAGAAGGTAAGAAGCAGTCGCTCTTTGACCAAATCCCTTCTAACCGTGACTTCTATTCCCAGTGACATTTAGACTTCTAAGGAGAAAACAACCATGTTATGCCCTTTCTTTACCAGAACTGCAATCCCATTCCCCACAAACAAAAGCAGTGACATTAAAACCACCAGTGAAGCTGTACAGCCACTTATCTCAGAGGTGCAGCCCCTCATGGAGAATAAGAGACCAGACAAACAGCAGGAATCCCACGACACTGAGAGGACAACAGGTCAGCGTTTAATTCAGAAGAAAAGCACAACCGTCATGGATTCACGCAGACTGATCAGCCCTGTCGCTAAAGCTGCCGCAAGTCACAACAGTTCTCCAGGCATGAGGAAAGCTCAGTCTATCCACAACATCTCCTCAGAAGGTAAATCATCCATAAACTTGTGCTGCTGAATATAGGTTTATGGAGTATTACACATTATGTTATGCATTATTTGCTCCACGGGGCCTGTCTTCTTTTCTCACATTAATCATCTGTTCCATACCTCTTCCATCCCTAATCAGCTGACATGGTCCAGACATCCAGTCGTCCTTCTAAGGAAGTCCACCCACAGCCCCAGACCCCAGACCACTCAGAGATGCAAAGACCATGGCGTTCCCTTCCCACCATCCCGCTCACCAGCCCTACATCTACCCTGTCAAGGGACATCACCACACCTACCAAGTCCAGATCCCATTCCTATATGAGTCCTACCACTAGCTCCATGGCCAAGATGACTCGCTCTGTTTCCATGGGTGACAACTTGAATGTGTTAGAACTAGAAGACACAGGATCTTCAGACTTTCACAGGGGCTCAAGTTCTAACACTTCCAACCCTCAGAGGGCCTCCCAAAGCAAGCCCACCAGTCCTGTTGCCCAGGTCTCATCCCCTAATACTTCGGCATCCTTATTTCCAGTTACACCCACATTGAGTGCTGGCTCAACTGGAAACTCTTCCTCTAGAGGGCTCCAGGTCAAACTGACTGGCAGTGCTCGACCACTGCTCCATATAGATATTCCCAATCCTCTTCCAGATAAACCTTTGTTATCTTCCCTCTCACCATGCAGCAAGATCCCCAAACTTTCACAAAAGGTAAAGGAGCCCTCAAGTAGAACTCCAACAACTCCCTCTTCAAATCCTGGAGCGGTTCACCTGCTTAACAGCATTGTACAACCGGTCACAGCTGTTTGTTTGAACACATCTGAAACCCCAGACCAGATTGAGTTTAGTATGGTTCTTGTTCCAAGCCAAACCAAGAATTTAACAGAAGGTGAACTCCACTCGCATACAGAGCCAAGAAAAGAGGATACTTCCAAGGCTGAGTGCCCTCCCATGAGCCAGTGCAGCCTAAGTGTGCTCCAGTCTTCCTCAGGATCTCAAGACTCAGGTTTGCTAGGACATCAGTCTTACCTCGTTGCATCTCCTGTTCTGCTATGGTTTGGGCTGTCTAAACACTTATTTAGCAAAGTGTCCTGGCCTATCTCATCCTCCACCTCCACCATCACATCTTTCATCTCTTCTTCACCCTCTCCACCCATTAACCATTTCCACCTGCAGGGTGAGGCATGCACTTACTAACACTTGCTGTAACATCCATCTTCTAATCCAGTGGTACTCAACCAATTAAGGGGCCATTTATTTGACATATCTATTTTCTCACTAAAACATTCTCTATTAATCCAAATAAATGGATGATTCTCAAAGCATTAACATTATTTAAACTAGTAGAAGCTTTTTGGATCAACATCCTTAGTTGGAACATTCTTACCAACCAATTATTGTCCTCTGATTTTAGATTTCTAGCCAGGAACAACATGATATTAACTGATCATTTCTAGGGTAGGGTTGGGTTAAAGCAAGGGTGTCCAGTCTTTTAGAGGCTCGCTCTCCTGCATGGTTTAGCTCCATCACACCTGCCTGAAGGTTTCTAGTGTGGAAAGGTGCCCTTCAAGAGCAGAATTTGGAAATGGAACAACATTCATACCAACCAATCGTTAACCTTGGGTCTTTAGGATACTGTCCTCCAGCAGTATTCTTAGGATTAATAATTTCCCTTTGGTTTTAATATTAGGGTTAGGGTTGTTGTAAGTCAACTGGAATGTTGTTCCAGGAACAACGAATGGTGTATTTTTAGATATTTTGTGCTGAGTGCCACTGCACTAAATAATTTCCCCTGCTTTATAGTTCTCAGATTTACTTTTCACTGTAAGCTCAGTCCCATTTATATGTTTTTGTTTTGACTCTAACAGGGTTTGATTTCTCCTCCGCAGACACATCTCTCAGTGTGGATTCTTGTAGGCTGGTTGCAAAAGAATTGCAGAGCAGTTTTAAAAGAGCCTCCCACCTCTACAAAATGGTAGGTTATCATTTGGCCACATACACATTTAATTGTAGAGCAGGCTGCGCTTCAGCCCACACATCTGCCTAAACTGTTTTGTGCAGGCGACTTGAATCGAACTTTGCATATGTGTGTGCTTTCTTGTAGCTAAACAACTCCACTGACTCCAGCGAGGAGCAGCAGGTAATGGCGGGTGTGCTGGCCGAAGCATTAGAGGGGATGAGAGATGAGCTGAACTGCCTGCCACCATGCACTCCTTCAAGATCTCCCAGCACTTACACTGTGCACACATTAGCTAACAGTGATGCAACATTAGGTGATGATAGGACACTTGCCCTATTAGAGCAGTACTCCAAACTGCTGCTCAGTGCAGTGGAAAAGAGGATGAACAACAAAATCTGATTTCTATGTGAGCTGTGGCTGCAACAGGTTACCTAGCCATGAGACTGCACAGCAGACTGTTTTAGATAGCAAGGAGCTTTTAATAAAGAGAAATGCCACTATCCTACCTCCCTGTTTAGCATGCTAGTATGGCAGCAACACACCCCTGACCTTTCACACCTCTTTGCAATATTCTGTGCCCTGCTACTAAAACGTATCCAAAAAGTTTCGCCCAAATGACCCAAATGGCATCAGGGAGAGTAATTGGTTACATGTGTTTTGTTGACTGCATGGTACAACAAAATCGATTCATTGGTTATTGTCTTAAAAGACGAATAAGCTATTTTATATGGATACAATATTCTGTCATGTGTAAAAACAAACTGTTGTTGAGAAGAATCTCCAGCTAGCGTCATTTATATGAACTTGTTTAATATTTACAAATATTCTCGAAGATCTCTTACAAAGGGACCAATGTCCCTGGAAGTCAGCAAGGCAGATTTGTCTCACTTTTACCTTTTATTATGGAATGGTTTTTATACTGTATTTTGTGTTATTGCTGAAACTCTCAAGTTGAATTAGGACAGTGGGGGCATATTTATTCTGTGATAGGTCAATGAGTCGCACAGAGGTTCTTCAACTGTGTTTGTTGTATAATATCAATGTCCTGATGGCCAGCAGAGTCAGTTGGGTGCCAGAGAAAAACAATTGGGGGATTTTGGAAGATTTTGTATTGTTTTATTTGCAGGACTTTTTTGTACATGAATAGTAACTGTCTCATGGATATGGGTGCCTTAATCTCGACCAGCAATTTGCTTGAAGGAATGAATCCGGCATTTGTAATTCAAGCAGGTTATATATCGAAATGATCTGTGATATTTGGATGTTGTCCACCTCTAATTGATCAATTCTAGGTTACATATGGTGACAGAAACAAAACTGCCATAAAACACTGAACTGAATTGCTCATTCTGGTGATACTGATGAAGTTGCAATAGCCAAGTAGATAAAGTTTGTTGAACTTTTGTGCACAAATTATGAGAACAGTTTACAGATTTTACAGAACTTTAGTTTTAAAAACTCCTTTATCCTGAAATGCATTTTTTTTTTTTTTCAGAAAAACTTTATTTTGGAGTGTTTTCCAATTATGTCTTCTTAAAGTTATGTTTTTATTGTTATGTGATATACTGTTATTTTCCCAAGAGCTAAACAAAACTGTAATCCAGTCATTCCCAAAATCCCTTGCTAACTAGTTTAAGGTGTTGCCTCTCTGACCTCTGCCTGAAACAACTCTTCTTTTCTGTATTAATATTGATCATGTACAGTAAGGCACTTTTTTGTCATTAAGCTTGATTCAATGATGGCATATTATGTTCAGTGTACTGTAACTTCTTATATAGATGGACCTGCAAATATTTTATAGCGTCCAGCTCTTCTGATACAAATCCAAGCTAAAGCCAGGTGCACACTGTATGATTTTGGGATGTCAAAAGATTGTTTTCTGTTGACAGGCCAAATTAACACTCTTTGATTGCTTAACATGACATAGTTTTTGTGAATAAAAATATTAGAACATGACACGATTGACAATCTAAACACCTAGTAAATGCCATCAGTGGCGACCAAAGATTTATATCATACAGCCATACAATACGGTTGATGTCACAGTCACCATGACCTTTTATCCAGCATCTCACTGGTGTCATATTGTAAGATCTGACATTTCAAAAATATTGCACAGTGTACACCCAGCTTAAATCAACACTGCAACTAGTTGAGATGCAACTTACCTATGGTCTAGGATGCACAAATTACATTTATTGACTTGATGAGGTTCCACTTCTTGTCACATTCTGTCAAACTGTTCTTACAAATGTATTAATGATGAAAGGTGCAAAATGTGCAATTTCAACAACAATTGGTACCCCTTTTCACCAATGGCAAATTGCACTTGCAGTCTTGTAGTGAAATAGATTTATTTACACCCATTTTAGTATGCAGCAAAAGCTCTTATTTGTCATCTCATAGCCAAGACTGAAAATGCATGAGATAAAAATGATAATTAATGTAAGCCCAAACAGAGTTTATTTAGCTAGCTAGTGGGCTTCAGTGATGTAGCAGAAATGAAAACCGTACAGTAAGACTGCATCAGTAACAAAAGTACTGTGTGAGAATCAGCATGAATACACTGCACATGCATGAAGAAAGGCAGAATTTAAGCTGGGCTCGCTTCCTGAACTAGAATGCATGGTTGTATGCTTGACCTGCTCCTCGTGAACAATCACGCAGACTTACTGCTTTTAGCATCATCTCTCAGTGGTGACCAGCTCTGCTTTCATGTAAACTATGGTCAATGGATCAAGATGTTTTTTGGCATTACATATGGACCAGTACTTTCTTTCAGAAACTTGTGACTTTGTCTTACCTTTTGCTCCAAACTGAAGTCAAGTGTTTCTATATTCTCTTTATACAATCCGTCACCTAAAATCTCTTTCTCAGAGAAGTCAAACAAATAAAACTGTATTTATTACATGTTAAACTGTATTGTTTATTGCAATATTATTCTAGATCACTAAAAATGTGCATGCACATCTCAACAGCATTTGTCAAGGAAGTAATTGTACTTCATATCATATTCCATGTCATACCAGAAATTCACTGCCAAGACAAAAAAAAAAAGAAAAGAAAAAGAGCAGTGGTGGGACACGAGGAGGGCAGGTACAAGATCTCTCCAGCTTTCACAGTGCAGAGAGGTTTAGCCAGCATGTAGGAGTCTAGAGGGATCCACGGGACCTGCAAAACATGCAAGATGTTATACAGTTTTTCCACACATTATTCTGAAATTATTATAACAATATAAAATTACTTTTTAATAAATATTTATAATGTTTATACATTTAAGAATTCCACTTTGGTTGAATCTTCCTCATCTGCTATTTTAAAGATGCCATCTTGTGTCTGTTTGTCGCTGGCTGGTAGAGCTCTACAAGAAAGAAATAAAACACAATGTCAATAGACAGTCCTGTGGCCCATGTTCTTGTTAAAAAAAAAAACATTCAGTGTTCAAGCTAAGCTAGACAAATAAAATAGCTGGATAGAAAACTGCTCCTTGCCATACGGTAGGCTATAAAAGGTCGATCCATATATAACTAGAAATATTTATAATTATTAAAATAACAATGGCGTTTTACGGTTTTATTAATTTCCGTTTCATTCCACTTTTCCGTGTCTGGAATTCACACTTTTAAAATTATTAAAAGTTTACATCATATACAGTATAAGATTTATACTTCATTTATAAGATTTCTGTAGGAATACTGAAAAAAAAATATCTGTTGAGGGTTAAATTTAAATAATATTTTTAGTTGTTAAAAACAAAGTGACAATTTGTATCTTCTCTGGAGCACTGATTGTATAATCTGATGCATCCTTGGTCAAACTTGAAACTTTTTCAGGCTTCTCATTGGCCAACACATGTCTCTACGGTTGAGATTATATCGCCACCTGTTGGTATGGAATGCTCTTGACAGTGCATCATAGCGTGCGTGTTCGCGTGCTTTTGCGTTTTCATATGGACGTAGATTTAAAAAAAAAAAAAAACGGAAGAAGGAAAAACTAAAAACAAAAATACCCGTATACGTGTGGACATGGCCTGAGATAAAGCTCTGAGGAAGAGAAGACTGATGTCACTGATATGCTTATATTTTGGGCATGCCTAAAAACAATCAAACAAAAAAAAACATAGTATCACTGTTTTTGTAACAATACACTTTTCTTGAAATATATATATATTTTTAAATTTTGAGGTTAAGATATGACCCATGCTATTATTTACCGAGATTCACCTATTTATGTTTTAAGTTGAATGATATATAATGATAAACATTTAATGATAAATAATTTACCTTAAAATACTATAACTATTGCATGTGCATTATCTATAGGCCTATATCTTTATGTCTGTCTGGTTATTATCGGCATTCTATAATTTGATTATAACCTAACAACATATTATGTGTTAAAATTCAGTTGATTGAATTGAAGACTTTAATGCATTTATGACATTTTTTTTCCATCTAAGGGTTCATCTGATCTGGGCCTAAAGGGTCAAGCTTTGAGAACCAAAAATTGTCCTTTTATTACATCACTACAAACATTTATTTTTAAATGTTTAAAAGATTGTAAAATGCATGACTCCATGATTTAGCTAAACAAAATGTCTACAGTAAGTTAGTTACCTTTGAATAGAGTCCTTTGCACTTCTTTAAGATACAGTGACTACTTTTGAACCACCAGACATTGCATCCTAGTTGTTTGTGAGTAATGCATCTGTGTAAGTCTATATGTCCAAACCTGTTTTTGGTTATACACAGGAATATTGTGTCAACAGTGAAACTTGCTTGCCTTTTGGATCTCTAATTCATTCCACTTCAAGCTCGAAATGATGAATACAACCCAGAGGTGCTTTCTTACTAGTTTATATATACAACAATTGTTAAATCATATATACGTACATTTAAATAGCATTTTTTTCTTTAAAGGAATAGTTCTTGTAAATTGTCATTGTTTACTCTGTATGTCATTGACATAAGGATGAGTAAAGTAAATGACAAAATAAACATTTTGGGTGAACTGTTTCATGTCCATTTTTCAGTCTTTTCAGTAGCATAACTCTAAACTTTGCCTATGCATAGTGTTTTGCTGCAGTTATAATGAAGATCCCTGAACCAAGAACTACTGCCCTGATATTCAGCTCTGGAAAAATGAAGGTACACATAATATATATTCAGAACTCTAACCACAACACATTACAGTAACACAACTGTAAAAAAGATCAACTTAGCTCAGAAATAGTCTCACATGTGTCTTTTACCCTATATTTGCCTTTTCCTTTGTTAATCTTAGCAGAAAACAGTACAGACACTTAGCTTGCATGCCAAATTTCTTGACTTCAAAATCCAGTTGGAAGTTGTGACTGTTGTGTCTGCTTTCCTATATGCTTAGAAGGCCTGGTCCTCACTCACCAGCAGTTTCAGCAGGTCTGGACAGGCATCTGTCTGTCATAAATGACTTTGATGATTACTGGCCCACAACATGAGTGACCTCGTAACATCTGTCTTTAACCATTTTACCCCTCTAGCTATGAGCCAGAGTTGTTTCCTGAACTGATATATCGTATGGTGAAGCCATGTATTGTACTGCTGATTTTTGTGTCTGGAAAAGTCGTGCTAACAGTTGGTTTAGTCTTTTTCACTAGTCTAATTTTACATAGTCCATTTAGCTAAAATGTACTCATCCTCAGGCCATAAAAGAGTTTTTCTTTATCGAATGGATCTTCTGCAGTGAATGGGTGCCATCAGAATGAGAGTCCAAACGGCTGATAAAAACATCCCAATAATCCACAAGTAATGCACACCACTCCAGTCCATCAATTAACAGCTTGTGTAGTATACAGATCTATGTTTGTGTGGGAACTATTCCAAGTCCAATCTTAAAAAATATTAGGCAGCCATGCATTGAAATTGTTTTTAAAACCTGTTCCCTTCATGTTATTATGATTTTTAGGTGTGAAAGAACAGTCAGAGATCTATGAAGCTTTTTGAAAATATTTACCCCTTCTTCAAAGGGTTCAGGAAGCAGTAGAAATGCTGCACTTATGCTTATATGAGCTACATCTGAATATTTGTCTAGAACAATGCGCCTCATATCCATATATGAGTGATCCTTAAAGGTTTGAATGCAATAATTTAATCAAAAGTTTAGTTATTGCACTTTGTTTAATGTCTTTGTTTACTTTATGTGTTGTCTACATTGGTGAGGTTTGCTGAAATAACAGAGGATTCCAAAGCGTATGGTGAAAAGTAATGTTTTGTTAAAATACTCAGCTTTGCCCTATGCAGACATGTCCACTTAGGTTATGTTTTTTCCCTTTTGTACATTTTAAACTGCTACTTGCTCATGCAGGTAAATAAATGTCAAAGACTTCTCTTTTGAAGAACTGAAATGAGTGAAATGAAATTAAGCCTAATTTCCTTTATAAATACGTTTTTTTTTACTGTTTTCATAATTATACTATATTTATGAAGTATAAATATAAATTTATCCAGGAATCAAATGTCAGAAATTCTCGAATGGGACTCATACTATTTTGATTTTCCGATGGCAAAATTATATGATATTTTAGATTCAAGTATGGTTACCATGGTAATTTGTTGTAAGAGACGCCATCACCACACACGTGACAAACACAAACAACACACGACACAGTGCGTAGCGCAGACATTTATTACTCTCTGAGCATAGAGACATTAGGACCAGAACTACTGGTTACATTTAATATTTCCAACTACAGATCATGTTAATCTAATAGTGACCGTTTCTAAGAGGCGTCTATTATTTATAGAGCCTGTATAATCATGGCTTGTTCCTTATCAGGCGAACCCCGGGCTTTGGGGCCTGGTGAAGAGCATCCAGAGTCTGCATCAGAGACCCGGGAGGCCGTTCGACCCCAGCCGTCTCAGCAGCACCTTCAGCCGGCGTGCGTGAGTGCTGCTGCCGCGGTCATGGTGGAGGCTCTGGATGATGCAGAGGGACTCTTTGTAGCCGTGGAGAGATGTCCGCTTTGCAACACGGCCAGACGCAGACTGACCTGCGCCCGATGCATTCAGAACGGCGATTTCGTGTTTTTTGACGGGAGAAATCCGGAGAGGTGTTGTGTTTTAACTACTTTTTAAATGATTTACACTGCATGCTAACACAGCTCACTCTAGCATGCGAACAGTTTTCAGTACTATCGAGCTGTTTCACATCTATTTAGTTTATTTAAGCACACGTTCCCCTTTGATTTGAAGTGTTGTCGGAGTTTAAAAGCGTTTTGTAAAGACACTAGATCGCATTTTGTTAATTTATGGCCCTAGCACGCTAACTGCTAACTTTGTAAACAAACTATCAGACAACAAAGAAATTCCAGTTTGCGCTGTCTCGTCCATCTCCTGTCAGATGTCATTGATGTAGCTATTTAAATAGGGTTTAAATCCTTAATTAAAAGTGTTGTCATGGCTTACCTAAGTCTTGTGAAGAAACTCTGTGGCAGTATTTGTTATGCCAATGTGTTAACTTTAGCTGTGTCATGTTGCCAAATGTGACAGTTTCATTATTAAAAATAAATATGTGTGTGTGTGTGTGTGTGAGAGAGAGAGACTGTATCTTTATTAACTATTTTATACGTATATATATATATATATATACAGGTCCTTCTCAAAAAATAGCATATTGTGATAAAGTTCATTATTTTCCATAATGTAATGATAAAAATTAAACTTTCATATATTTTAGATTCATTGCACACCAACTGAAATATTTCAGGTCTTTTATTGTTTTAATACTGATGATTTTGGCATACAGCTCATGAAAACCCAAAATTCCTATCTCAAAAAAATTAGCATATCATGAAAAGGTTTTCTAATCAAGCTATTAACCTAATCATCTGAATCAACTAATTAACTCTAAACACCTGCAAAAGATTCCTGAGGCTTTTAAAAACTCCCAGCCTGGTTCATTACTCCAAACCGCAATCATGGGTAAGACTGTTGACCTGACTGCTGTCCAGAAGGCCATCATTTACACCCTCAAGCGAGAGGGTAAGATACAGAAAAAAATTCTGAACGAATAGGCTGTTCCCAGAGTGCTGTATCAAGGCACCTCAGTGGGAAGTCTGTGGGAAGGAAAAAGTGTGGCAAAAAACGCTGCACAACGCGAAGAGGTGTCCGGACCCTGAGGAAGATTGAGGAGAAGGACCGATTCCAGACCTTGGGGGACCTGCGTAGCAGTGGACTGAGTCTGGAGTAGAAACATCCAGAGCCACCGTGCACAGGCGTGTGCAGGAAATGGACTACAGGTGCCGCATTCCCCAGGTCAAGCCACTTTTGAACCAGAAACCGCGGCAGAAGCGCCTGACCTGGGCTACAGAGAAGCAGCACTGGACTTTTGGACAAGTTTTGCATGTCATTCGGAAATCAAGGTGCCAGAGTCTGGAGGAAGACTGGGGAGAAGGAAATGCCAAAATACCTGAAGTCCAGTGTCAAGTACCCATAGTCAGTGATGGTCTGGGGTGCCATGTCAGCTGCTGGTGTTGGTCCACTGTGTTTTATCAAGGGCAGGGTCAGTTCAGCCAGCTATCCGGAGATTGGAGCACTTCATGCTTCCATCTGCTGAAAAGCTTTATGGAGATGAATATTTCATTTTTCAGCACGACCTGGCACCTGCTCACAGTGCCAAACCACTGGTAAATGGTTTACTGACCATGGTATTACTGTGCTCAATTTGCCTGGCAACTCTCCTGACCTGAACCGCATAGAGAATCTGTGGGATATTGTGAAGAGAAAGTTGAGAGACGCAAGACCCAACACTCTGGATGAGCTTAAGGCTGCTATCGAAGCATCCTGGCCCTCCATAACACCTCAGCAGTGCCACAGGCTGATTGCCTCCATGCCACGCCGCACTGAAGCAGTCATTTCTGCAAAAGGATTCCTGAACAAGTATTGAGTGCATAACTGAACATCATTATTAGAAGGTTTACTTTTTTTTTTGTTTTTAAAAACACTTTTCTTTTATTGGTCGGATGAAATATGCTAATTTTTTTAGACTGGCATTTTGGGTTTTCATGAGCTGTATGCCAAAATCATCAGTATTAAAACCATAAAAGACCTGAAATATTTCAGTTGGTGTGCAATGCATCTAAAATATATGAAAGTTTAATTTTTATCAATACATTATGGAAAATAATGAACTTTATCACAATATGCAAATTTTTGGAGAAGGACCTGTATAGATAGATGAATGGCAATTGTGTATTGCTTACTGTATTGCTTCTCTATCATCAGGTATTCAGAAAAGCTTGAAAGACTCCAAAAGCTCAAAAATGAGAAGGAGAATCTTCAACAGAGGTATTATATCAGAATTGTGTGATGCATAATTCAACATTATGTTCAGATGACACCCAGTCTGAATTCTCCTTTTGGTTCAGAGTCATCAGCGCCATGGACAAGAAGGTCCAGGCAGACCAGCTTGTAAGTATTTTTGTGTTTTTGTTTCGTTTTAAGAGCTTGAGTTTGATGATGTGAAAAAATATTTTATCCTGTTTTTAAGATAGTTCTTATAATCATGGTTGTGCATTTTGTTCAACACAGAGGTGGAAAATCATGTCATGCAAGATGAAAATCCAGCAACTCAAAGAGGCCATCTGCACTGGCAATGAAGAAGTGAAGAGTGGTGAGTAAAAGTGTGTAAACATTCATTAATCACACTAATGTACTCAGAGTTATTTTTTAATTGTCATTTCAATAGTAAAAGGACAAAAAATAAAAATAGCAAACTTTTTTTTGTTACGGCTGTTTCTTTTTCTTCACCTCAGGCAGGGAGCTGTTACTGCGTTCCCAAGATGAAGGACAGCGACTGCAGCGCAGGGCCAGCCGACATCAGGAAAAGAGGGACAAAATTAAGCGTCATAACCAGCGTCTGGGCGAGCTTCTGGAGAAGAGATCTAAAGAGCTGCAGGGGAGGCTGGAGGTCCTGGCTGAAGTGCGGAGAGAACACATCCTGGAGCTCACCGCTCACATCTTCAACATCCAGGAGGAGAAGCAGGGCAGCAGGTCAGAACAGATGAGATAAGCATAAACACATTCTAATGAACATTAAAAATCATGCTCATTAACACACTACACACAGTGCTAGTGCCTCGGAATAATATTTTAACTGAGCTTGTTGCAATGCATTCTGGATATTGTCCAAAAACATTGTTAACTTGTAAGACAGCATCATTTAACTGGTTACTTTGTAGAACAACTTTAATTTGATGATTGAATCACCATTAAAACACAAACAAAATAATACACTGCTCTTTAAATTTTACATTTTTGAAAGAAAATAATACTTTTATTCATCAAGGACAAGGTAAATAATGAGAAGTTACAGTAAAGACTATATATATTTTTAACATTTAATAATAAGAAATGTTTCTTCATCACAAAGTAGCCATATTAGAATTAAAAAATTTTTTGAAGGATGAAATGTCTGTTTCCTCACCTGGTATGTGAACCCTAATCATACTGAATAATTGCTTATGAACGTGCTTTTTGATTGTGACGGTTCACTCAGTTGCTCCAGGGACACTCTGGATAATTGTGTAATTACTAACTTTCACTTGGCATTGATAAATGATCATGAACTAATCTTGTTAGGCTGGTTTTTGAAAATTATGTCTAAAACATAATACATCATCTTGAGTGTTTCTGCCTTGCAGGGACCCAGCAGAGGCTGAAAATGACCTTGCTCTGACCTCCAGCACCGTCAGTGAACTCGCAGAGGCGAGGCGAATCACCTACAGCTCAGGCCGCTGGATCTGGGACGATCAGAACGGAGAGACAAGCATCAGTATCACTGCTCCACACGTCACACTTCCCAGTAATGGAGACTGCTCAGCCTATTACAGCTGGGTGGAGGAGAAGAGTGGGAATCAGGGGCCAGGTACAGATAGCAGTAACGCTGGTTATTACTGTACATCTCAAGCATTAAATCAAAAGCAAACTTTAAAAACCTTTGTCTTGTTTTTCAACTTGTTACTCGCTATGAAAACATCCAAGGACGCTGGAATAGAATTAAAACACCAACCAGCCAACTATTGTTATTTTTCAGTGCAGTTATAGTTAACTAAATGTGTAATGTAAAACATTCAGTTTTAATGCTTCAGTTCCTCTTTAAAAAAAATATATATATTTAACCAATTCTTATGTATTTTCTTGTGTAGAGTTGGACCACATCAACCCGGCGCACACCATCAGTGCCGCCCTCTGCTACGCTACACAGCTCGTCAATATCCTGTCTCATATTCTGGATGTCAGCCTTCCGAAAAAATTGTGCAACAGGTGACAGCTGTTTTGTATTTTCTATTTTTATTTTAGTTAATGTCTGTTTTTGACACTTAAAAAAAGTTTTTAGCTTTTTGTAGATCAAGTTACTAAATGAGACTGATAAATGTTGCCCTGACAACTAGATGAAACAAGTTTGTTTGCTTTTTAAAATATTTAATTATAATGTAAAAATGTGTTCTGTTTCGTCTTTTCTACAGCGAGTTCTGTGGTGATAATCTGACCCGCTACCGATTCACCCGTGCTGTAAACAAACTAAACACCAACGTCCTGCACCTCTGCTTCTCACAGGTAAATTCTTCTCAAAACTGAGAGCACTCTGATCTGAGGAGTCCTATTGTGATCATACCTCATGTTTATGCTGGATTTTTAGCATGTCGACAGTGAGCAGCTCCATCCGCACCACACTTTGAGGAATATCATGTTTCTTGTGTCAACGGCAAACAAAAAACTTGGCAGGTGAGAAATTACATTGTCCTGTTCCCTTGTGAAAACTATTTTCCATCATATTGTCCATGATGTGTTATAGTCCACTATTCATGATCCAATCAAATTCCAATAGATAAAAACCAAGTCTTGTCGTAATTATTTGCTGCTGAATTTTATTTTATTTGCCATTGATTTAAAAAAAAAATTATTACTTTTCAATAAATTTGAGATATATATTTATTTATTTATTTATTTTTAAAGAAAGAAATACTTAAAAAAAAAAAAAAAAACATTCAATTGATCAAAAGTGACTGTACGGAATTATAATCACATCTCGATTCTTCTTTTGAATGTTTTAATCATGTAAGAATACTGAAAAAAATAAAATGTTTTGACAAAAATATTAAGCAGCACATCTGTTTTTACCAATGAAAATGACATTTTATGTATTCAAATAGAAAAGTTGTTTTAAATTGTAATAACATTTCAGAATGTTACTGTTATTACTGTATTTTTTATCAAATAAATGCGCCTTTGGTGAGCATAGGAGACCCCCCAACCTTTGGTCAGTGTCATATGATGGAAACTAATGTTTAGAAAACGTTTCCACTGTTGTTCACTGTATAGAACCGGGCCGTTTGAGGTGAGTGCTGCTTTGGAAGACTCTATGGAGTTTGTGGAACCAGAGGCGGCTGGCCCGGCGGAGGAGAGCGGAGAGGAGGCAGTGACGGATGAAGAAACAGACTTGGGCACAGACTGGGAGACGGTTCCAAGCCCTCGCTTCTGTGACATCCCCTCCCAGCCTATGGATCTATCACAGAGCGGCATGCAGGCATCCCAGCCAGTTGGCAATGCAGGGGGCATGATCTCCTCTGCCGCTGCCTCCGTCACGTCCTGGTTTCGCACTTACACCGGACAGCGCTGAGATCTGGTGGATGTGGGGGTGGTTAAAGCAGTTTGACCTATGCAAACACCCCATTACTGTCATCCTCATTTGTCAGCTTGGCTTATTGGGAGAAATAAAGGGAAGTTTTCATCTAACTGCTCATACTAAAGTGTGTGGTGGAAACCAGAGCAAAGGATGTGTTCAGAAACAACTCTTGTGTGGGTTTATTGCAGAATGGAAGTGTGTGGTGAACTACTTCTAAATGTCTGATGTTTTGTAGCTCATGTTATACTGTAGACACCAGTCAACTTTATTCAGTGTACATTGCCAAATATTCTTGTCTGCTCATCGTTGCAGAAATTGTACATTTGACGCATAGTTTGGACTAACTTGACTGCGCTTTTAGAGTTTGACTGGTTGCACCTCACCAGCTCTTCAAAGAACCTTACTGTATACATTTTGCTGGACTTGTCTGAGAGAATGGCAAATGTTATTGGTGTGTCTTGTTTTATTAGATTTTAAATGTACAAGAGGAATTGTATTTTATGAACAAATAAGTTGTATTATTTTCCTTTAAATTTCCTCAAACACTGTGGATTACATTGGGCAGAACAATTCTGCTTTGTTACCCAGTGGAGAGGCTGGCTGTCTATTTGCTCTTAGGATTTATTTGTTTATCACCCTCTTTAGTTGTTGAATTATTTTTTTTCTAAGTTTTCATTGTAGAAATGTTTTCATTTGTATTAGCCAACCTCTTCAATTATTAAACAAAATACCTCTCTGAAAAGTAACAGGAAATGAAGCATTATTCCTGTATACAGACTTTGCTAATCTTTTAACTTTGTTACACTGGTTAATCATGTAGTATTTGGTCTTGATTCCATTGTATTTCCTACACTTCAAGACATGCCAGGCAAAACAAGTATGAGAGAGGGAAATTCAAACCCTTTCACCTAGGATTGGTTATCTTGAAAACAGTTTAAAGTATCTACCTGTTTTTATAAATGTATTATGGAAATTAAAGCCAAATTTTGATAGATGTAGGTTTTTATAGTACATTTAAAAACTATGAATTCAAATGTTCAACCCCAAGACATAATCCAAAAGGAATACCTTTCCCCCCTCCCACACTAATCTAAAAGAAAGCCATAAATTAATTGGTTAATACAAGTATTCAATGTAAGGTTGTCCTCTATGGATTGAAACACTGTAAGCATTTTAGAAAAGGAAAAAAAAAAACAGAACATTGGATACAAATTCTTCAAGATATACTTTATTGAAGTAAAATGCCTTAACAGGCAGAGCACAGCAATGTCATTAACAATTTTTAAAATCTGACACTCTTTGGATTACAGTATATTGCAATATTTTTTTCTTTTTTCAGATGGTGTTCAGTTAGTCACTGTCAAGATGAAGAAACTCTCTTCCCACATTCAAATGTTTTCTGTCAAAAAACAACACATCAAACAAGGGAGATTTCAATACTTAAAATCGGAGAAGAATATGCACTCCATTCACATACGGATGTGTATTCACATACACACACGTTTTATAATAAGACTCCCACTGCAGAACAAGAGCGTCCATTCCATATAGATATCTATATACACAACAAAAAAGTTAGCATAAAAAAAACAAGGCATTTTACCCCATATTAAGATTAAATGCATTTCACACCACACTCGTGCCATCATTCATCACCATGTTATGATATATAGGATTCTTTTCTATGTACAATGTAAACATCTGGGCTCAGAATAATCTCAGAAAGTCACGAAGTCATTTCGCCACCTAGTATCCAAGGAATTTTTAACGGTACAAAGAGGTGATAATGGAAGATAGGGAAATGGAGCAAATGTATCAATTACTCATTGTGCCCTTGTTTAAAGATTCCCTTATGGCCAATGAGTTAATCATGCATACAAGTACACTGGGAGATAAACAGAACTGCAATGCTCAAAATATTTCAATATTAGGCCGAGTCAAATTCAGTGCAGGAAATAGTCAAGGTGTGTTACAGAAAAAGAATGGTGGGTGGATTGAAAAAAAAATAAAAGTTAGTCAGTAATGCTTACTCGAAGTAAAAATCATCAAGCAGTACCCAGATAGAACTCTGCAAAATTCAATCTAAAGGTTAAAGTGCAGACCAACAATAAGGACCTGAGAAAGGTTTTCGACAGGAGAATTGGTGACTGGTTGGCAGAGTAGAAGCTCAAAGACCCAGCAATCTCTTATTAGGTTTCAGCAACCTGGAAGTAAGCACTATACATCAAAAGCGCACATGCTCATTGGCAACACATAGGCACTGGAAACAAACAGCCTACTCACACTAGTTAAATCACACATATACACAGACCTCAGAAATAAAACCCTCACTGCAGTCATCTTTCTTGCACACTACAGATCCTCATCAGTATCCCTGTTTTTCTTGTAAATTGGCATGTTGATGCTATGAAAGGCAGGGACCCAGCGGTTGTCATGAAGTCCTACATTGCAACCAGGTGTGTCTTTGTGAGATCTGCGGCAGCACATCCAGTAGCCTGGGCCATATGGTAGTGCCTGGCAGTAGGGCTTATGATGCCAACGGCAGAGAGAAACATCACCTCGTTCATACCGCTTTTTGCACTGCTTGCAGGGATCATCTTTGTAGCGTGGATCACTCACCCAACGAGAGTCTGCCGGCCGTATGTCGTAACTCTCAATGATAAATTTAAAGTAATGGCAGGTGCACTTGAGGGCAGCCAGGCTCTCAGTAGGCAGCAAGCAGAAGATCTTTACAATGATGTGGTGTGGCAGGAAAGCCATGTACTGCTGAGGCTCCAAAAGCAGCTGGATCTTGAAGCGAGCTTCTAGAAATTCATGAGACACCAGGCGGCGTAATGGAATAGGCACAGGCTCCTGACTAACTAAGCAAGTCCCCCCTCCCTTGGTCTCTTCTAAGTTTGGATGATTTTGGACACCCACAAGTCCATCCCTGCTCTCCTCTCTGAAAGACACTGAAGTGTCGACAGAAGACTCAAGGTACTGGATGTGAGAAGGCTCTTGGTTTTGGAATCTGCTCTTTGATGAGAAGGGCAGTTGCTGCTTCTTCGGAGGCTGAGGTGAAGATTTGGCAAAGAACAAATTGCCTGGTATCGGTTCCTCACTGCACTCTGAGCTGGCATCCTTTGGTGAGAACTGCACGGTCTCAGCAGCTGTGCTAGTTTCTTGTCTTGAGATACAAGAACTTTGTTTCTCCTTTAGGGCACAGCTGTCAATCCCACACTGCAAGGTCTCTATCGGCTCAAGGGTCAATGGCGGGGAACTCAGTTTGTTTAAATCACTATCCAGTGGGACCCTTTCAACTCTACAGTCCTGAGAGACAGAAGGTGACACTGGTTGTGACAGCAGCGAGTAAGGTTCTGACCCAGCCAGAAGCACACGCCCCACCTTCCTCCGTAAGCTGCTGTTTCGAGAAAGGTCTCCTCCACCTTCTCGGAGGCTTTGTCTAGTCAGGCACTGCGACTCCAACTTGGCCACCATATCCAGAACCCGAACAGACTCGCCTTCCTCCTCCTGGACCTCCAGCTTTTCTGCAACCTTGGACTGCTGCTCTGCAGGCTGAGGGATGGTTCCAACTTTAGACAAAGTGATGGTGCTGGTGCTGCGTAAGAATGGGACTTTGGAGCTCACCTGTTGGTCGCTGGCTCTTTGCTCCAAGTATGCCACCATCTCCACCACAGAAAGCATCTTTTCATCTTCTCCCTCTGTCCTGACTGCATCCTCAGCAACTCCTTTGCAAGGACTGACATTCTCATTGAGGGTCTCCTGTTGAGATACTTTAGGCATTTCAGTTTTTGGAGAAGAAGGTTCCATACTTTTTGACTTGTCTGGGTTTCCAGACCTTCTCCTGCGCTTAGCCACAGACCAGTCACCATCCCAACATCCTTTGTTTTTCACAGAAACAGTCCGCAGCTCTGGGGCAATGGCTTCTTTTTCTGAGGTGTTGTCAATAACACCACTGCAAGTACTGCCACACTTCTGAGATGCAAAAATGGCGATTTTCTCTTTTGTGTTCCCAGGTTTAATGACAGCCCATATATCCAAAAACCCTTCTGCATCTTCTCCTTGGTAGATCCTAAATGAGCCTTCATTCTCCAAACCAGTCAAAGGTGAGAGCAGAACTAAAGAACTGGTAAATGTTGTGACAGAGGATGCTCTGCTCTTGTGAGCCCAACTAACTCTAGTTTGTCCATTACTCCCACTGCTACATCGGAGGGTGTTGGTGGAGATGACACTGAGGGGACACCGGTTGGCTGTGCCGTTGCCAGATGAGCCCAAGAGCCCACACTCCTGGCGAAAGCCCCACTCTTTCCTGAGCACTCCCTGCTGGTCGGCATGGAGGCCTCTTGTTCCATCATGCACAGATTCCCGACGCATCTCTTTATCTTGTGGTTTGGGGTATGGCTTGGGGTGCATGGTGGTAAACCTAAGAAAAAGGTAAAAGAGACCGTTTTTTTTAGTGGAACACCTTGTATTGTTTTAAAATTGTTTAATAAACAAAAACAAAAAAACACTTTTACTATTCCAAGTTAACATAAGCATCTTAAAAGGAATCTTTCAGTCTAGTAGAATTTTAGTCCATTCATACAAATTACAAAGTTTGTATTGTATGGCTTTAGAAGACTTGAAAAGCTCAGTACAGTAATCTCATGCAACTACTGTAACAGCTCCTATAAAACTCCAGGTTATAGTAATTTACTGCCCTCCTGGGCAAATTCTAGGCAGCTTCAATAGAGGAGCTGGATGGGCTGCTGTCCTCATTCCCAGGGGATAGCAGTCCACTTTTAGTCTTGGGCAATTTTAACATTCATCTGGACAAGCCTTATGCTACAGACTTGCTCAAACCGCCACTACAAGCACTCACAAATCAGGCAACCAACTTGACTTAAATTTACACACGCAATTGTATTGCAGAAAACATTTTAGTAGAATCCCTACCTATCCCTGACCATTTATTTATTACATTTAAGCTACATCTTGCTACCTGTGTGCAACAAACCCTTATACCGGTTACTTTTAGACTAAACCCATGCTCCCTTTCCCTCCTCCCATTTTCCTCTGTAATATACTCCTCACTTTTCTCACCAACCCATTTCTCCTCTCTGGATGTAAATGCATCAACTGACACTTTATGCTCTATTTTAACTTCTTATCTAGACGATATTTGTCCTCTCTCGCATGGGCTGCCCCCTCTAACCCCTGGTTATCCAATGCTATTTGTGAGCACGGGAATAAACTCGGGGCAGCAGGGGGGAAAAAAAAGGTGCAGATCAGAAGATTTGGCAGACTCAAGTATGTTTCAGTCTTTGCTTTCATCTTTCTTTGCTGAAGTTCATACTGCCAAATCTTCATATTTCCACAACAAGATCAACAGTGCTCCAGACACACATACCTGTACTGTAATCTCTTTAAAACTAAATTCTATTAAATTAAAAATTTAATTCTTTCCTCTGTCCCCCTCCACCACCTCCTACCACTTCTGGAACAGCTGATGATTTTGTCAAATTCTTCACAGACAAAACTAGAACAAATCAATTCTCAGCGCCGCGTTAGCCAATCAGGAGCTTGCTTGGAAGAAATTAGTTTAATTGAATAAAGTCCAAAGATTACCTGTTAGATTTACCCAAAACAAATTATATTTTATGTTGAACCAATGTCAGAAGGACTAGCTGAGTTTAGAGTGATCTAGGCGGATACATGATCACGGAGCTCCCGCTAATCGCCTGGAGCGGACAGTCTCCGAAATTGGCAAAATACATTTTTAAATAGGCGCCGTCTTTATAAATAAACTGCACATTTGAGTTTAAAACCAACTACATTCTTGCCTGAAATACTTTTAAAACTACATTTCATGACACGATAACAGTAATATTTAGAAAATTATCTGAAAAAATGGTGGCTGAAATCACAATGCTGCGTGAACTCAACTGGCAGAAGCCCCTCCCATGACGCAAATTCACATCTGTTGTGAAGTTAATTTCACGCGCAAATGAATTGAATAAACTCAAATGCTCAAGCATCCAACTATGTGCGAATATCGCGATTTATTTGCGCAAGGTGCATCTGGTGTGAACAAATAGTAAGAAGAATCATATCGGTATGTATTCTCCAATTGTAAGTCGCTTTGGATAAATTAGTCTGCAAAGTGACTAAATGTAAATGTAAATATGGGACGAGCTGAATGGGATTTGAAGCCCGACAGTCCAGGTTTACTACATGCTGTCCCTGTATGGACAAAAAGAAAAATATTCTGCTAAACATTATTCTGTGTTAGCGGATCATACAGGCTTGAAACCGGTTGAGAAAGTGAACTATTCCTATAAGATGCATGTCCCTAGTCAATAAAAACTAGCAATACCAGAAAGTAACTTCTTTAATGTGCCTACTTTATAATTTGCAACAGAACATTCGGTTTATGCACATTAGCTGTAAAACACTAAAATAGAATCTAGAGATGTAAACTTCAAAAATTTGCTGGTGCCAGCCATCAGTGCAGCAGGTTCTTAGTAATGTATTTAGCACGTGATTGTATAGCATCTGCAAATGGCAAATAACTCCAGAAGTAGTATCACAGTGAGCACAAGGGCTAGCTGTTCCCTCAGGCCCTTAGGCTGACATAATAGTGGCAGATCCACCCAGGTCCAGACACAGCTGGGCTCTTACACAAGCACTCAGCTGACACAGACCCAGCTGCCCTATAAACAAGCCTGCGGCACTGCCAATAGCAGTATCTAGTGGGAGGACTGAACTGAAGTGCATATAAGGCATTCTTCCACTGCAGATTCAGACCTGATAAAGTGGTACTGGGGATTCTCACGTGACTTAACATGGGATGGCATTTGGTTAGTGTGGACCAGTTATTTCAGAGCCAAACTGAGAGTGGGAGGCGACTTGCTCACTCGACAAGTGTGGAAGAACTTGGGCTGCAGCCATTCATTAGATAGCAAACATGTAAAGAGGCATATCCATTGACAAGTTTGAACACCAGTTGGTGCGGGGGTTCTCAACTGGTTCGGCTATTGGACCCAAATTTTATCACACTGGTTATCACACTCTAGAGGCCTGAATATATTTCATACATGCATGCATACATACATACCACACACACACACACACACACACACACACACACACACACACACACCAGGCTCGATCAGAATATTTATTTGCACTCAGGGGAGCTTCAAAGGTTTCTACTTACAAGGTGTTTTTGCAGCATTGAGTAATGCATCACAGACATACTGGTGTCTCTTGATTCCTTGAAATGCAATGTTAATCAGAATCCACTAACTGCTCAACACACCAGAGTTTTTTTTTCAGTTTGGAGTTATACAAGCTCACGAATCCTCATAACAAAATGTGGATGTAATGTAAAAAAGAGATTTATTGTGCAGTGTAGAGAGCTTCGTTGAATATAATAGAACTTTGTGAGATGGCATACACTGTCTGACTACAACAATTTTCCCAGATTTTGCTCTATTTTATCTACAAAAAATAGTTCCAATAAAGTCACAGCTGAACCTGATCTCCAAGCGAATCTAGTGAGTCAATGACTCAATTACCCAATCACAGACATAGTCACTTGCTTCGTCTGTGAATGAATCAGCCGTTCTAACAAATCAACTCAATGATAAAACCAGTGACTTGCCACCACCTCCTTTTCATTTTTAAAATATCACCATTATTTCTATTATTAAATTATTATATTTCTATTATTAATTAGAAATATTTGTTTTATTAAAAGTAAATTTAATATTTCTATATTCAAAATGTTATACATTTAAAACATTAATCTCAACATGAATTTATTAGTTTAACTGCACTCATGCCTCTGAGCCTCATTAAACATCTTTAAATATACCTACATGCCATTTTGTGTTCTTTGCCTCCACTGTAGTGCAAATTAATTTAGTTAATACGGATTTCATTTGATTGGTAAATTATTCTTCCTATTCTACAGTCATTTAAACATATTCAAAATTTGAGCGTGCAATGGTAGAGTGTGAATTAAGAGCGCAGTATAACGTCTGACAGAATAGTTTGTTTTTCTGAGATGAGACTTTATTTCTTAAGTTAAGAAAAGAATGATAGAATAGTGACACTGACATTAGGCACGACATCTCCTCTGACTGCAGATACTGAATCTGGACAGCACTTTTTTCTCCATCTTTACTTATACTGCATCTGACAGAAGTGTCAACAGCTGTCATTCAAGCCTTTCAAAATAAGTCTTGCATGAGAAAAACATTAGAAATCCATTTTTGTTGATGTTGATTCTTTGACTGTACACTCCTCGACTCACTTTTGAGTCTTGACCCACCAGTTAAGAATCACTGATTTGTTGTGTCCTTGGAAAGCTTTCATGGACCAGCACATCTCCTTCTGTGCCAACCTTCCATTGTGACAAACAGCAAAAGAGGCCAATCTGTAAGGTCAGAATCATTTTGTTGAACTAGTGTCTTGGACAAAAAGTGGGACAACACAAAAGGCAAGTCAACAGTGGCTTTGATTGTCCATGGATACGGGCACACACATATTTCCTGGTACAACCCTGCCTCGGATTTCCTGTTCTTGCAAAAAAATTGGAGCTAGCAATGCTCAAATACAGTATATTCTCTTTAGAGTTACATACATTCAGCAGTTGAACATAGTTTGACCAGACATAAAGGACAAGGTAGTCTGATAAAAAACATCAGCACTGAATAAAGGAAGTTAATGGATTGAGTTAGCTAGCTTCCCCATTTGTTCATGAAATGATAAACATCAAAAGGTTAAACATGTAATTTGACTTATATATTGATGGAGGACAAAATACCACATAAAAGAGACCATAGAACTGTACCGATTAGCTCAAAATCTCTAAAGAACTTCCCAGCTTGCAGAGGAACACACTGCAGAACCATAGCTGGACGGGAGTATGATTACCCTGGAGGCACGCCAGGTCCTATCTGGCGCTCAAATGCTGATTTTTACCCATTACACAACCTGGAAACAACATTCAGCTGCCGCCCAGCCCTTTCCCTCAACGCACCCACAACTCAGAGTTTCCTTGAGACCACGGGCCAAATAACATGTGAGCTAATGATAAGCATTAAGTAAAAATAAAACAAATACCCACATGTGAAAAGCAAAATATCAGAACAAGTTATGTCAAAGGATGAAGTGAGCTCATACTGGAATCAGCACACTGCTTCAGTTAACATGAGATTTGTTTGCTCCCCTCTTCTTGTAAGCGCTCAAGACTTCCTCTACAAGGGGCCTGCCAGAGGACCCATCCAAATGATGGGAATGGACGGGGAAGTGAACAAGGATGAGGTCACAATTATCAAGTCTACTTTGCTCCAATTATGTTGTAACACTCTGTTCTTCCTTGAGAAAAGGCTGAAAATCTGGGACTGCACACACGTGTTGCCACAGTCTACCTCTCATGTATCTTAGTCAGACAAGAAAACAGAGTGGTAATTAAAGGCGAGATGGAAACAGGATCTCTCTTTTTGCGAAGCTAAACAAATGCAGAACAGCTTGTTTTTCCTCCTCCTCACAGTATAATAAAAGCAAAACCTTTCTTTAACTGACATACATATTAGGAAGGGAAATTGTCTACCTGAACACCAGTTCTACCACAGATCAACACAAAATCAATGTCAAATCTACATGGTAAGCATCTCTAAAGTTTTTGTTATAACAACACATTTTGTTAAGTGTCAATGTTGGCTGTCGTGTCCAATCAGATTAATAAAAATCACTATGGATGGAAGGCGACATCCATGTTGATGATGATGAAAAGATGAAAGAGTTTGTTGTTTTTCTTTAACTGAACAGCAGAAACCAAAATGGATTCATTCAATCTAAACAAATGAAAGAATTACCATCAAATTATCCTTAAAATGTGTGATGGCATGTATAGGCTTGAGTGAAGTAAGTACTAATTACCTCCAGACTGATGGCGGACTGGAGGCTCGTAACCGTGGCTCCCGGTAAGGGGTGGGGCTGCAGTAACTGATAGTTTCACATTTCTGAGGCATTAGGCTCCTCCCACCAGCACGAGCGATGTCTCCAAACAGAAGGGTCAGGACTCCAGCCTCACTGCAAAACAACATGGACAAAATTAAGAAAAGTTTGTTTTTTCAACTTGTCTACACAACACATGTAAATAGTCTATAATAGGAGAGTTATGAAACATAAGACCCTTACAGTATAGACTTACTACCAACTATAGTATTTTATAGAATAGTTAATTTCTGATATTTTGTATTAGTTTGTACAAGCAGTAAAAGCATCCATTGGAACAGCTGAATCTATCTAAAGATCCTTTCATGGGACACTTGACTCACTTACTTTTAACCCCTCTCAGTTCTCCATCTGTGGTCTCAAAGTGTCTCATGTACATCTTTGTACTAGCTCATATTTGGTAATTTACTAATCAGTTCTGGAACGTTGAAGCACTTCTCATGTTATGGTATCCCTAGGTTTGCAATGCCTTTGTTGTAGTATTTATAATCTGCAAGTCACCTTTTTAACATCTGCTAAAAACATTCATAATTGTATACAGATTATGCTTAATTACAGTGTAGGTGGCTTAGGCAAAACCAAATCTGCATACATTCATTTTTGCCCATTATCCAAGCGGATTCATTGTCAATTTTAAAGCCAATACGGAGAGAAAACATTAATATTTTGAAATCTGGCACAAACATGTTTTCTTGCACCTGGTTTTCATGAGCTAATTTTTGAAAGTTAGCAGCATATGTAAACACACTCAATGACCCCTTCATGTTTTTAAAGGTTGCACTATGGCTAGTGGCAAACAAAAACACATTGTGACACCAGTTTGCAATCTATACATTCTAGTACCCAGAGTATTTTGTAGTGGTAATTTTAACCACTTGTAAGGGCTACAAATGCTGTGCCTCAACAGAACATGAAACTGTACATTCCAGCCAGATGGCGTGGTTATGGCTGTGATGCATTATGGGGTCTAATGGCAGTTATGGAGTATTTCATGTCAAAAAGAATTAAGTCATGGTCACAGAGGACCAGAGAGTTTTGTCTACTGAAAGTTTGGTAAACTCTGACTAGTGAATTTGCACAAGGAATTAGAACAAAGCACAGATTGAACTATTGGCTAAAGCTCAAATCTACATGGTTTGCAAAGTGTGAAGTGTCTGATGTTCAGTTTCTCAGTTCTGCATTCACAAAGCATAATATGACCACAGTTTAACTTACATAGCCAATATAGTATGCACGTATCAACTACTTGCTTACAAATATATATATATATAAAAACACTAAAAAAACTAAAAAACAAGCTGCAGTAAGACTTTAATAGTATATCATATTAAATTATAAAAAAATAAAAATAATTCACATTCTGACTGTCAAACTACAGCTCAAATGATTATGATGGACATAATCTGGAAACAAAAATAAAACAGCATAGATAAGTGCATGTGAAGCAGAACAGAACACATGGATCTGGATTTCTTATGCCCATTCCCTCTCCAGGGGCTAGAAAAGCAGTAAAGCAGTTTGTTTTCAAAGAGATACTTTATCCTATGAAGAGCAGATAAGCCTGAAAAAAATGTTTTTGAAACATTATCCCTGTGTCCCATCCATATGCCAACAATGAAACACTGGCTAATAGAACGGTCACTGGCTGAGCTCACCAGTGATGACAAGATTACACCGTCTCAATGGAGAGACCAAAACAAAGCAGAGATCACTTCATTTCCTCTTTCGATCCATGCGTTTAGAGTAAAAGCATGTACATGCAGCTCCTGCGGCAAACTCACAACCTGCACATTGTCAAAAAGATCCTTAAAACAATGACAATGTTTCTCAAATGAGTGACCGTGACCATTTTAAACATGCGTGTCTTTTGTTTACTCACATGTTTCCAAGCTATTCGACAAGTCAATGCATTGTAAATTCCTCTGCTCTGACATGTGCACTGTATTCCATTACAGAGGATAGTATGTACACTGTCTCCAGCACAGCACGTGGTTATATTGGTCTGACTGACACCCTCCAGAACTTCACCTAAGCAGCTGTGATTGGCTGGGACAGGAGGGCTCCACTTACAAGCACGTGTGTGCCTGTCGGAGGAGATAAACACAGGTCGAATAAGGAGCCAATGGGCTATTCAAGATTGCTGCATGCCTATAAATGGCAAAGATAATCAATACTTTTGGACCTTCTCTGAAGAACGCACATGGAGTGCACAGTCTGCATGCACATACCACACAAACTTTACATTCAGTGATGCAAGCAAAACAAGACGTGAGAAACTCTGCAACAACAAAATATGCACACATAACTGCACAATGTACGCATGACATCCTTTAAAGACCGGAGAACTTCTCATATCACACTTCCTTTACCTGAACTTGCTCACGCTTTTCCAAAAACAATGGCACACATTCAAAAGGAGAGGAGGGGCGGCTGCTAAGCTTACACAATGCCATTTCCAGACGGTCTAAAACAGACCAGCTGCTACAATAGCGTTCATAGATTTTTCCAGAACTCAGGCCCTGTAAAAATGTAAGAACATAAATCAAAGAACCAAGCACCTCTCATGGTACAAACCCAATCATTTTCAGCTGCTCTCGCAAACAGAGGAGGCTTTGAGTTGGTCGAAAGTGTCTTGGAACATTTGGTCCAAACCAAAAGCAATAAAGATACATGTCATGTCTGCAAGGCCATGTTCAGAACTCTAAAATACTGCACACTGCAAAGTATGCAATGTATAATACTAAATATTTGTCAAAAATGGTATGCAAAAAAAGTATGTATTGTTCAAAGATAAGCATTTCAACATGACCCTACTAAAGTGCCTGCTTAAATTGGAGATAATCTTTTTAATTTCAAAATTTAAAAAATATTTGTAGTTTAAGCAAAATGTAAGTCAAGAGAGAGTTAACAGCGGTTGATATTGATAATAGTCCCAATGCATTCATCACACAGGAAATTAATTGAAGTGGAGCACTTTGCACTGAAAGATGCACTATGCCACATGCAAATTTGGTCACTCAGCTATTCTGTGTATAAAGATAATTTACAAATTGCATACTAGTGTTGTAAAAAAAAAAAATGCAATTCTATTCATATAAATAAATATAAACTGCTTGAAAGATATATCCTATGTGCAATAAAACCACTGACTACCAAAACAACAAACAAAACAATCAAGCTCAAACTAGTATGCATTCATGGTTTCGGTCCTAAAATTTAACCCACCTTAACACACCACAGCAGTTCACTTCCCACTGGTTCTTCAGTACAACTTCCCCTTCTCAGAAACACTTAAGTAACTCAAATCCAGCAAAAGGAGTAAATATATTTTTCAATGCACTTGGCATATGGACAAAATCCACTTTTATATTTGATTTGGTTCGCATTCAGTGCAACGCACTAGGGAGTTTTCTTTCCCATAACTGAGCTGTAGATGAGCTGCGGTGGAGCTATTGTGCAATGATTTGCCTTCTCAAGTTGCCTTCCTGGACGTTACTGAATCACAAACAAACTTGTGATTATCTTTGCCCTCTCTGTCCACTGTTGTGTTGATTTCTGACCCAAATACTTGGTTGATATATATGCTGCTGATGTTTAATATTTAATAAACTGCTAGCTTATCAGTCAATAATAAGACATGTACGTCCAAATTGATTACAAATGTGAAAGTATAATATATAACACCAAATCTCCAAAGCAGCAATTTTAACATAAGATTATCATGACAAATGAGTGTTTGTTCTCAAACAGACTTGTGTAACTATTCAGTGTTTGCATATGATATCAGAAGACTATCTTATAGTCAAAAAACCAACCAGTGTTAACCACTCAGCAGATTTAACTCCTTTGAAAGAGGTCAACAGTAGTTCAGCAAGCTAACAAAGACAAATCGATCCATCTCAAAGTCCCTAATGGAGACATCTCAACCACTACCTGTGGAGTCTCTGATTTCCCAACAGCCATGGCTCTGAATTCCAGATCACAACAGAAGTTCAAACATGCTCTTTAATTGCTTCTGTGGCACTTTGATGGACCGTTCACGATAAGGGTGTGTGAATGTGAAATCATCCTGTTGCCAAATACTACGCTGCTACTCTGACACCATACTAGGAATAGTTAGGTCAGGTCAACAAGCATATCCACAGCCCAACCCAATACGACCAGCCAGGATAAGCAGCATAAAAAATTTAGCACCAATATACATTCACTGCATGACCTCAGACAAAACCAGGCCTTTAAACGCTCTTCGCCTACTGAAACCTGATATGTTGAACACACCTTGTGCAGTCAGCTTTCCAAGACAAATGTGTTGCCATTGAAACTGCTATCTGTCTTCTCTCTCACTCTCCTATTAAATCACCCAGTGTCATAAACCTCTGTAATGAGCAGAAATGTGAACACAGCCGTATGATCTCATTACTATGTTCATAGTTGGAATCGACAGTCTGTCTGCAATGAGTCCTTCCTTGAGGAATGCAAGTTTAACATGAACAAAACAATACTCTAAAGTGAGCTTGTGTATGATGGATAAGTAAAAAAGAAAGCCAAATTTTCAGCATCATTAAACCACTGTTTAGCGTTACCGTTTTTTTTTGTTTGTTTGACTTTTGGGATTAGAGGTCGACCGACTGATCGGTTTTACATTAAATTACATTTGTCCCAAATCATTGTTAAGGTACATAATGAATTCACATTAGGCTCTAAAATTGTGTATTGTGAATTATTCAGTGAAAAGTTTGTCTGTGGCTCTAATAACGTCTGTGTGCTTCATACAGAGAGCTATAATTTAGATCACGCACTCTTTTTCCATTTTGCTCTTTTTCGAACTCTGAACTTCAGACTCATCTGTGCCTCTCGGTTCATTCTAGACGTGAACTTTTGGCCATTTGCTGATTAAATAAATTTTTAGACCGCCGCTTGAACTGAACGCTATGCATCCGGTGGGTGATACCCAATTTGTCCTAGACGCAACTCTGCACTTTTTGCCCATTTTGTGTCTAACATTTTATTTTGATTAGATAATCATCAAATGTCCTAAATAGAATAAAATAAAGTTTAAGAGTTTACATCCAATATCCATATGCATTTAATTTAAATGCTTTGGCAATTATGTAGATATTTGAGGATGGCCAACTTTAAGCTTGACTGACAATATGAAATGTTAACATTTTACAATAAGTGTCCATTTGTAAAATTAACTATAGTTTAATAAGCTTTATTAAACTATATACTTAAAGTATTATTCCTTGTTAGAGTGTTAATTTCCACATTAACTAATACATTTTTAAATGTTAAAGTTTCTTTGTTAACATTAACTGTAAAAACAGTTCATGAACTATGAACTTTAATGATCAATATATAATTAATATTTAATATTAATATTTTTATTAATTTACAAAGTATGGCTCAGTAAATTTTAGTTAAACAGCAAAGCCCTATTTTTGTTTTTCTTCAATATCCATTTAAAAAACTATCGGTTCATTAATTGGTATTGGCAACTGGCCAGTGCAGTCCAACCTAGCTATCGCTAAAATTAATCAGTTGACCTCTATTTTGAGTGGCAGCGTATATCAGTGTATCTTATAATAATAATAATAATAATAATAATAAAATAAAAAATACAATTGGTAAAACCATTAAAGTACTTTTCTAGGAAGGAAAAAAATTGCCTAGTAGCATTAAATACTTGTGTCAACTAAAATATGCTAAATGGTTAATGATATCTTATGGAAATCACATGCTGGCAACTGTCCACCATTCAATTAAAACAACAATAATAAAAATAATAATAAACTGAACATTTTAATTGACTAACACAATATTGCCCATTTACACAAAACTAAACAAATGAGGTCAGCTTGTATACTGGATCTTGTCATTGTAAATATGGAAAGAACAGCCCAATTATTCAGTCCACCATTAGTCATCCAGGCAAGTCACTGGCTGAATTTAAAAAGTGTGTAGTTTAGTATCTTTATTGTTCACCTCTTCCCACAAATGTATTAGACCAAAAACATTAGGTCAAACAAAAACAAAGAGTTGGTCAGAGGTTGACGGGAAACCTACATGCATTAAAAGTGCATTAATAATTGTGGAAAACAAAGGCTCAGGATTTCACAAGCCACCCAAATAATGCAGAGTTTCTCAGACACAGCTCTAAATTTCACCACACAAATACTTCAAAGCATTTCATGCTTGATTAAAAACACACTAAACCCCAGTTCCAAAGGGGGCAATGCAATCCAAACCGCAAACTATACTGCAGACCTGCCTATGTTCAAGACAAAAGCTTGTCCCAACCTGCTGGGTATTTCTTACATACGAAAAGTTTGTATAAAAGCTTTCAGTGGTTTTCAGAGTGAGGTAAGGTACACCTTTCTGCTTTCCACTTCCCTTTAGTTGCCACATGACCCCAGGCCGAGTGGCCAAACAGGTTTTCTTTAGCGGTGTAAGCAGTCCAGTTGTCAGACTTCCCTTGCAAAAGCGAACTGCGTTCAAACAGGTGGTCTGGCTCAACAATGTTTTATGAAGTGCTCACTTAACCATGTATATTCTCATTGCATTGCATAAGGAAAACAGAAAAACAACATCAAAAGGCGGCTACTGCAATTCTGCACATTTCACATCGACACCAGTTCCTTAAATCAATACTTTTGCTTGCCAAATAAACCAACCTCTTTATTAGCCTGATAAGAGGAACGGTTTAAATGTCTCATTAGAAATGGTCCAAGACTACATGCTAGATTTTTGTGGCATAAGTAAAATAACTTGTCAAAACACCAAAAACTTAATTTGTATATAATCAATGTATAACAATTGCTGTATCCGTCTGTATCACATTAACTTGCCTAAGAGTCATTTACTGGCCTGTTTGGTGTTGGACATTCTGGGTTGTGTATTGCTAAATGTATGCTTGCTTCAGGCTAACTTCACACATGTTCTGCAACCCTCCAGTTGTAGACCTTCCAGAAGAAAAAAAACACAAAAAAAAAACACTTACACTTTGACGCACTGACCCACTTAAAATGAAATGACCTGAAAAAGTAAATGCACATAAATCTGACATAACACTGCCTAGCTAATAACAAAAAGGACAGCAGAAAATATATGCGACCACAAACAAAACAACCCTCCACTACCTCATCATCTGTTAAATAAGCATGAGCACATTTATCACATCTTTAACGGGATGTATGGGCTGGCTTTGACATGCCACATAACAGCTGTCCAGCAAAGATAAAAGCCACTCTTTGCACTCCTGATCTGCAATTACCAAAACTGTAGAGCTGCAAAATGCTTGTTCCTCCTCCCTCATTATGGAAAAACAAGGCTTGCAGATCAGCCCACTGTTGGTAACAACTGACCTGTTAAAAACAAGTCAGGCTTTAGATCAAAAGTTGGCTGCAAGCTTGACTTCAGGAAGGAAAACTTGCACGCGCACACACACACACACACACACACACACACACACACACACACACACACACACACACACACACAAGGGATTTATCATGCTTCTAAAGTGTCTGATAATCAATATGCAAAACTGACTTTTCTGTAATGACAACGGACGCCAATAGCTTAAAAATATATTCGTAAGTAGCTTTTATTTTGTACGAAGAATGCAATTAATAAGCAAATGTATTTACCTCATCTATTGGTCAAAATCGGTTACATTTTTTCTGTATCTGTTGAGACTGATGTGCTGGTGTCAACACCTTGCACAGGAACAAAGTTCACAAGTCTAACTAAGTAGTTAAACATTATATGTTCTTTGCTATTTAAGTGTCTCACTTCCCTCCAACAATTTGCCATGTTTTCTCAGGTAAGCTAATGAACATGGACACCATGATGTGTCAGTGTTTGGGTTTAATGACAGCAATTTAATGAAGTAGAAAGATCTCAAAACTCATATCCTCATTATCAGCCTGTATTTGTGTTCATATTATCATAACAGGACTAAGGATGAGTTTAATTCAGCATGCTTGCCTAAATTCACGTTTGTTATTTAAAAGCCTTCAAGAATCACAACCTTTCAAATGTGAAAATGTAAATAAGTAAATAAATAAATACACTTCATTAAAATCAACACATACAGACCTAAAACTTAAATGGAAATAAATAAGAGAGAAAACAGGAACAGGCCATTGCACCAAAAAAGTATGGACCACAAGTTAAACATCAGGTAATTTCCACTTACTTGTTCCCTTTAAAAATAAGTCACTGAAAATAATATATATTTATTAAATTTATAAATGGGAGACGTCTATCCTAATTAGCACTAAAGCTAACTGACAGAAACGCCATCACATACATCTGCTCTTTAAAGGAGAGAGAGAAAGAGTACTTTAACGACCATAAGCGCTTAAATACACATGCATAAAAAATACATAATCAAAAAATAAGTCAACTTAGGGTGTATAAAAGGATGTATGTCCTGTTTTGGGGGTGTTTAAATGCTAGTTCCGCTCAGCATATGCCAAACCGAGTCAACAGGGGACAAACACGGAACAAATGCTACATTTTCGTCACTTTATATGCAAGTTAAAGCAATTAAAACTCAGTTTAACCACATATAAAGGTAACGTTACTTATGACTGACACGAAGGAGTAATACGCCAAACATGAGGAAGTAGAAGACTTAAAAACTGACCTGAGCAGAAATAGAATAAAAGTCGAAATGGAGAAGTGAATTCAAAGCTGATGGGAGAAATTCTTCGTCGCCTTGTTCTTCTGTCTTTACTGGGATGAGTTCATCTCATCTTGTCATAATTTTAAGTCGTGTGTCCTTCTCGACTCAATGCTTCAATTCTGCGTGCGTGCGCGTGATCAGACCAGGTGAGCGCGCAGAGGGCACTGTCTTAAATATCGCGAGCACGCGCATACAGACACGGGAGCGAACGAGCATGCACGAAGCCACCCAGTACAGAAATATATAGAGCACTGCTTGTGATGGGCAGGTGTGGGTTTTTAAATTGCATACATTTGTGGAAGCTATTGCAGGAACATTTTTCTTACCAGCAGTAATAACCCATTAAAATATACGCTCTTTCAGAAAATATATGTGTGGTTGTTCAAATAAGGTACCTTTTCTGTCCAATAGGATGATTTGATTAATTTAATGATTTTTATATATAGAAATAGAAACACAAAATGTTGAAAAAAAACTTTGTTTTATATGCTTATTATTATTATTATTCTGTAACATAAGTAATTAAACACAAACACTTGAACTACAAAAATCTTTAAAATCACTCTATTTGACAGATTAGTTACCATATTTGAGGAATCTCACATTTTCTGATAGATCATAAAATTTAAACAAGAAAATACACTATATATAATTAACATGAGGCATTCTAATATAATATAATCTGATATAAGTGGATTAAGATAGCTATTGTGATCTAAAATCACAATCACAACACAAAGAAGCATTCTTAAAATGTGTGCACATTAGTTATAAAATGCTGGAGGTTTCATCTGTGGGCTGCAACAGGGCTCAACTCTTTGAAGATTCATCAGGTGCTTGAGGCACTATATAAATAGACCTCTGCATAATTGAGGTCAGGCCTATTAGATTTCTCTCAGGGCGTCTCCGACAGACTGTTTCCATGATTAAAAATGTAACACTGCCTTGACTTCAGTTTATGTTGCTGTTTTTTTATTTATATTAGGAGCTGGCAGTAAAAGTGTAATACACAGATCTCACCAAGGAATGTAATTACATGCACACAGGGTTTACATCTGTTGTTGTTTCTTTAATCATGGGATCGTTAAACCAAGAAGAACCTTCTTTGGCACCGATTACAATAGAAGGTTATGTACATTCATAGAATCCTATTATATTCCAGTTCTACGCATTACGCATTATTCTTGACTGGCCAGTATCACATTCCCCACTTTGATCACCACAGACTTTGCAAGTGTATAAACAATGGTACATCAACATCATATTATCTCATGTATCAATATAAAACAAATTTTGCTAATTTTCTGTAAAAAAAATTTTTTTCCTTAACTCCATCATTGAACCTTATGACAAACCAACCCTCTCGGATAATAACAGGCCCACCTAGAGGTGGCAAAGCTAACTACAGCATTGAGGAAAAACAGGATTTGCTTGCAAATTGATAACACTCTTGGATTTGCAGGAAATATAAACTCTTATTGACACACATAGTGCTTAAAAAAGATGATTACTGGAGGTGAAGTAATTTGCACATGTGGTTAGATCATCGCATATTTCTTTGTTAAATCTGTAGTGTGATTTCACTGCAGCGTTTCCACATTTACAGAGCTGAGGCTGACATCACTGTAGATACTAAGATCTCTGATCTGGTTGAGCTCACGGATCCGATGTTTGTATTCCAGAAGGTGTGATTTGTTCACAGCCACTTTGAATTCAGTGTCAGTGCATAAGATCTTCAGCTGAAATTAAAAGCAAATTTAATCAGTTGCAATTTAACAAGCATGCAACAGAACATGTAGTTTTGACCAAACATGGCAGGACAAAACAAATTCTTTTTCTTTTTTGTTGCAGTATTTTAAGAGATGCTATTTCAGGACCTCTTTATCTGTTTTTATCTGTTATCTGATATCTTAGACATTCTCTGATGTCTTTAAACACAATGAGGGCCCGACAGTAAATATTTAAGACATTTGTTCAAAATAAAACCACTGAGATGAAAAAGAAACAAAATTGTTTGATGCCATGCTCACCTCAAAAGGCTTTCCTGGGACAAACGGGAAGGAGGGGACCTCGCGCTCTTCTCTGCCCCACTGGTTTCCAATCAAGCTGTTTCGCACAATCGCTTGCCTTCCACCTTCATTGAACCGGGGGTTTAGATGAAACGCAATGTCGTTGCCTCTCTTTAAATTAATGGTGATACTAATTGGGGAAGAGAACATAAGAATACACAGGAATGCCACAAAATGTTTAACCGCATTTAACATTTCCATCCATGCGGATTATGCAGTTTTAACAAATTAATCAACTTAATGTTATGCATATTTGTCATACATAAGTAAGATTTCTGTAATAGTTCTAATAATAATTTTTAGTTGTGAATATTACTAATAATACTAATTATTATCAGTACTGATGATAATTATTAGTCATATTAGTGCTAGTACTAGTATTAGTGAATATTTATTGTTTCACAGCTAGCCATGTTTTAACAGTTTTCAAACTTTCGAACTCAATGAGTGTAAGTTTTTTTTTTTTTTAAGTAAAAGATTTATGCTGATTCTAAGCAATTTGAATAAATGCATTTTGAAAAAAATATTTAAATACAATTAAATAGTTAATAATAAACCAGTGTATTTCGTTTGTGTATGACTGACGTATATGCTTCACATTAAGTTTATTAGTTTATGTTAAAGCTGTGTAATGGATGAAATTCTATATGGAATTCAACATATACATCTTAAATTTAGACTTAAATATTAAATAGTTAATATACTCTATCATCAATGAAAGATCTTTGCTAAACTGTAGTATATACTGTATGTATGTGTTGTTGTTGTTGTACTTACTTATTAGCATTGGGTTTGACCTCTCCAACGATGGTGATGAGCATCTTGTTATAGACTCCACTTTGCAGTGGGAGGTCAAATGGCACAGTCTTGCAAAAAAATGTAAATACAAATACATAAAAAAGCAGAAACCAAGAACCACTATATCGTATGTAACACTTTAAAAATATCCAAAATATAGACCAAAGAACAAACTCTATGATGGTTGTACAAATCCAAGGAAAGTGAAAACATCTCACTAGTGCTCTTGGAGCTTCACCAGGAGCACCATAAGGGCCGGTTTGTGGTGCAGGTCCAGGCCACCCAGGAGCTGTAGGCTGCCCAGGCTGTCCAGGCCAAGCTGGTTGGTTTGGCTGACCAGGCCAGGTGGGGTTAGCGGGCTGACCAGGCCAGGTGGGGTTAACAGGCTGACCAGGCCAGGTGGGGTTAACAGGCTGACCAGGCCAGGTGGGGTTAGCGGGCTGACCAGGCAAGGTGGGGTTAGCGGGCTGACCGGGCCAGGTGGGGTTAGCGGGCTGACCGGGCCAGGTGGGGTTAGCGGGCTGACCGGGCAAGGTGGGGTTAGCGGGCTGACCGGGCCAGGTGGGGTTAGCGGGCTGACCGGGCCAGGTGGGGTTGGCTGGTTGGCCGGGCCATACTGGGCCTCCTGCCTGCTGATTATTTTGTTGTGGGAAGTCAAGGGCATCTGAAAGCTAAAACGGAACATAATGGAAATTATAACATGGAATTTGTTGTGCTAAATAAGATAAATAGAATTATTGAAATGATAAAAAGTACTTACATCCATGATATCTGAAATTCACATAGAGAGAAGATATTATTAATTTTGCAAACAAAAATAATAATTATGCACTGGCCTTGCTATACTGTTAGCAGATAAAAAAAAAAATTAAATTAATAAATTGATTTTAAAAACATGCTAATGAAAATTTGATTACAAACATGCAACTTTTCACTTCAGTAGATGTTAACTCGTGGAGTCTTGTGAATTTTTGTGATGTTTTTAATTAGCTTTTTGGACTTGCATTCTGATGGAACCCATTCACTGCAGATGATCAGTAGGTAAGCAAGTGATATAATGCTGTATTTCTCCAAATATATTCTGATGAAGACCCAAACTCATTTAAACTTTGGATGCCCTGAAGGTTAGAACATTTTCAACATATTTTCATTTTTGGGAGAATTAATTAAATTAAGCATGTTCACAATCCTGAATGCACAAGGGTAATCTTTTCACTAAAACATAACATTCGTAGTCTCTAACATTTAAACTAAGGTTAATTAGGCATTTAAGTGCTAAAAGTTAAGCAGTTTTTAAAAACGCCAATAAATTTGGTCAATGTTTGTTTAAAATGATGTAAAGTTTATTACTGGTTTCCCTGGAGTACATTACATGCTTCCATTTTTCTATGACTCACTCGTCCGTAAAACCTCCCACCACACCCATTGCACTGAGCCAGAGGGGATGCATGATGATTACAATAGCAGATAATGCAGTATTATTATCAAACTCTGTGAATAGTAATAAATGCACACTCTTAACAGAGATGCACGTTAAATAAAATAAAGTTCCTTTGAAATGGTGCATTATAACTTACATGACTAACATGTTTTGGCTTTTAAAGTAAGAATGTGGAGTATTTGTACAAATTTTCACACTGAATAGTTGCACATAAGCATACATCTCTACAACCTCAGATCAATCTAAACTATTCCCCTGTAGCAAAAGTTTATCTGCATTCAGTTGCCACACTGCAAGTTTAGACTCGTCAGTAGTTTCACTTGGACTCTGAATCACACAAAGACATGTTTAAATCTTGCAAAAGTAACAATCTTTCTTTCAAAAGTCAATATGAAGATTGTTTGAAGATCAAGAGAAACATTTAGTCAAGCGTATCCAGCGTTTGACTGATAAGCTAATGTAAGAAGAATGTATATCACTGATTCATGTTAACATGGTAATGTTTATGTAATACTGATTCACAATTTACTGAAAGGAAAAACATGAATTTAGGCCTTTGGATTTCACTGGGCCTGTGACTCAAATGAAGGCATGTGTTTTAAAACCAGCAAAAGTACAGCTAAACTCTATCTTTCTTTCAAAAATTGTTGGTACACACCTGGGCCCGTATTCATAAAAACATCTTAAGACCAAAAGTAGCTCATAACTTGCAGATTTAGGAGAAAATCTTAAAAAATAATGGGCATGTCAATCCTAGAGTATTTCACAAAGCGTTTTAGCTCTAAAACTAGCTTCTAAACCTGTGAAAGGTTAGGAGTAGTGAAGAGGATGCCCAAGTAACTAAGATCAAATCACAAACTATCCTAAAATGTCCGTTGCCATCAGTCTGCCTGTGAATATTAACATTTTAGAAACATTTGATGATAATGACCTTTTAAAAAGGTATCACCTTTGGAGGTTATTCCAACTCTACATTTTCCTTTGGTTATATCCTTGTGTTGATTAACCATTTGGGCAAGAAGTAGGCTAATAGCTGCTCTTGCGTCCAGTTTTTTTAAATTAATTTATTTTATTTTATTTTTAAGTTTAAATGTATTACTATTAACCATGATAATTCTACTTTGTTAATTAAAAGTCTGTTTATGATTGTGCATATACACTAATTGTTCATGAGAAGCATACATGTAAGAGGCTGACAATTAGCTGAACATATATTTGTTTAATTAGTGACACTTAGCCTGCATTTTAAAATCTTTATTTGAATGTGGCAACATTTTTATTTTTAAACCTTTATATGTGGCAAAATCATGCTCTGCAATTTTTATATGAATAAATCACTGACAGAGACCCTCCCCTATCAGCCAATCACTTTGTGCATAATTAGTCCATTGCAACAAGGTCAACCCCACCATTATTATTAGCTTTTTCTTAAAAAAAAAAAATAGGCTAATTTTCCAACTCCCCTAGAGTTAAACAGTTGAGTTTTACAGTTTTTGAATCCATTCAGCTGATCTCCGGGTCTGGATTTGAAAACGGTAAAACTCAACTGTTTAACTCCAGGTGAGTTGGAAAATTAGCCTATTTTCAAAAAAAGGTGGAGTGTTCCTTTAAGACTTCTATCTAGTAAAAGTTTGTCTCAGCAGCTTTTTGAATAGGTTTTACAAGAAAACTCTTAGCTAAAGACTTTTATTGCTATTTAGGAAAACTCTTAGAGGTAAGAGGCCCATATTTATGCAAGCTAAAAGCTCAAGGTCGCTTATCTGGAGTGTTGACTAGTTGTTCACAAACAGATGTACTGTATGCTGAGCATATGAAAAGCTACAAAACTGGTATCTCATCAGATAAATCTGATTATTACTCAAATGCTATCACATATAGTGATGGTAATGTAAAAACTTTTTTTCTGTTATGAACTTTATTTTAAAATGGCGCTGCCATTATGGTTCATGGTCTCATCTCTCCAAGTATTGACTACTGTAATGCTCTTTTTATGGTCTTCCTGATAAACTTTTACACAAGAGACAGTAAGTGCAGAACTCAGCTGCACGAATAATTAGAACTCCTTGAACACACATCCCCTGTTCTCCAACAACTGTACTGGCTTTCGGTTAAACTGCGTATACAATTCAAAACTGTGCTTCTTCTTATTAAGGCATTACATAACCTGGCTCTTTCTTACTTAACTGACCTACTTTTGACATATACTTCCTCTCGAACTCTAAAATCTCGTCTACATTCTCTTTAGTTCTTCCTCGTACACGTTTGTTTGTCTCTATGGGATCTCGAAATTTTAGCTACGTTGCTCCTCATCTGTAGAATTTACTTTTTGTAATAGTGACTCTCTTCCTCCTTTCAAATTTCGTATGAACACGCATCTTTTTAGGCAGGCACCCCGGTGATATTTTATGTATTCCCTAATGGTTCTAAAACTATGAATGTGGGCTTTGAATTTTATTGTTGCTTGTGTTTTATTTGCATGTAAGTTTTACTTGAGTAAAGGCGCCCATAGATACAATTAATTATTTCTACTACTACTATTATTATTTGTAAAACTATCAAGATGACTTTCATGTTAATATGAGAGGACCACTTTCAGTTTACATTGGCAAAACTCAACAGTTACACAAATCGCTATGCAAACACAAACACCAAACTCAAATCTATTAACCTTCACGCTGCTTAGAAAGTTTTGAAAATGAGAGAGGAAGCTAAAAGAAGGCAAATACCTGTATTTGTAGGTGTCACACAGCTGCTGTTGTGTAGAAGCAGTAGGTATAGACAGGAATTCCGGGTGGAGTTCATAAACAAACACACGCACGCGCCTGAAAACCCCCAGCCCTTCTGAGAAGAGACCGCACCCACGTGTTACAACATAGGGCTGATTTACATAGGGAAATAGACGAGAGGACAGACTAAATAATATTTGTAACAATGTGAAACGCTCTTATCATCTGTATATTGTTGGCTCCTCTATGGTCTGGAGGTTATGCGCCTCTGTTCATTTGAGTTGCTTAACCTCCGGTTAAGGCTACATGAGTTTTATGGATTTTTCTGAACAAAATAACAGAAGAATGAGAGAGAAAAAAGCCAATTTGTCTTGGCAACTAAGTAGCGGAAGAGCTGTTCATAGTTCAAAACATATGTTGCATTGCATGGTAACTGGCATTACATGACTGTTTTGTAGTGGACACACCCAGTGAATGAAAGTTTATTAAATCCTTTAGGCTATTCATTTTTTTTTTCCATATTAGGGTAGTGCAATAATCAAAAGTGATTAATTAACACAAACTGCAGTATTGGAACAGTGTTGTGACCAAAAAAAATACCGCACAAATATAACAAAATAACATTGTAGCTTGTTTAAATTCACAACCCTTTACAAAAGGCTCTGACTCTGCTTACTCATGTGAAGCAAATTAATTTAAACAGTACCAAAGGAGTTCCCATGCATGCTGTACACTTGAAAACTGGAGCTTGTACCATGATGGTGACCGAACAAACTTAGGGTTACAGGATTATCATCATAACAATCATTGATATAAACTTTCTTTCTCAAAATAAGGCTTTGATCCTGAGTTTATGAAGTGTGACATCAACAGCCAATCATATGCCTGGAAACTCTGACTCACTTCTTGCAAGAGAGTCAGTGTGATTCACTACCAAAGATCAAAAGATTGAAAAATATGAAGAATTTAAACACATTTATAAGCAAGACGAAACGATATATCCATGAAAGAGGACAGCTTGCCACATCAGTGCATGTAAAAGTTGAAATGCTCATGTTTAAAACTATTGATTTTAAACCTTATTTATATTGCATATCTTTATATATTTATATTCATTTAAAATGAAAGCTTAATAATTATAATTAAACTAAATTGACTAGTGTAGGGTATAATATTTATATAAATCATATATAATAATAATAATAATAAACACTCATCTAAAAGTAAAAAAAAAAATCATTTTTTTAGTGTTCTTTAATTTGAAGCAAGAGAAGCTGGGGATCTCTATACCAGAACATGACCTGCCCCAGAGCAGGTTATCCATGGAGCGTAAGTTACTGTTGTAATGAACACTGATTAAAGCTTAGCTACTTTGATGGTAGCCTTTACCTTAAACCAAGAGATGGGGCAAAAAAAAACTGAAACTTACTGTACCTGGCCAGCTAAACTGACCTCATGGTGCAGGCCTTATCCAGTGTAGGTTCAAGGGAATGCTGGAACTTAATGATAATATTGACATATAAACAAATTCATACGCGCAATTTATAAAGAAACAAATTTCAAGATGCCTTTAAATCAAGAAAATATGAAGATCAAGAGAAACATTCAGTAAAGTGTATCCAGAAGTTTTACTACTGTAAGGTCATGAATTTACATTAGCATGGTTATATTTACATAATGTTGATTCAACTTGTACTTTTGAAAGGCAAAATTTGTTTAGAAAAATCATGTTGGGTTCAATTTGTTTCTACAAATGTAGATCTTCAGTTCTTCATGAGTGAACTATAAAGTTACAAACATACCTTTTACCTTATTAATCATTAAAAAATTATTGAACTCTGTTTATCAGCAGGTCATTCTGTGTAATGATTAAATAATGCACGGTAATCTGAGCAATCCTTAAATCAATTATAAATGTTACATTTTATGCATGAAGCAACAAGAGAGGAAAGTTAATGAATATCTTTCCGATATAAGAAATTACTATTTCTTTATATTTATATTTTATTTATATTGATGTATAATTCAAAATATTTTTTTTAACCAAATATATTTAATTTAAAAGTATAAATACAAACAATACTATATAAATATAAACATATAAATTCTACCATAGCTCAACAGACATTCAATTTAACATGATATTATATATATATATATATATATATATATATATATATATATATATATATATATATATGCGCTAAGGATCTTGAAAAAAAATTTTTTTCTCCAAGACTATATCCATGGAGGAAAACGTTTTCATGGGATAATACAAGGAGAAGTCATCTAAGTAATAGATTCCAAATCTATATACAGTATTTGAAAGAGTCATGCCCTGCGAAACCACCAGATGGCGTGTTTACTCTGTAAATAAGTGTGAGTAATGTGTGATTACTAATGTAGATTTACAGCCTTTGTTTAAATATGCCACAGTATTTTCCAGACAGACTTAAATGCTTTAATTTGGCATAAATGCAAATCATACAAAGGCTAATATGCATGAACAAAACGTGAATCACTTTGTATATTCTAGAATGTTTCTACAGACTTACAGCAGATCACATGCTTCACAGTTTGTCTGTATATTTATTCAAGATGCTTAACAGGAAATAAAGATCTATCTTTTGATTGGTGTCAATCAATGACTTCAAAGCAGAGTTGAGAGGTCACAAGGTGATTGGTTGATAGGGGTCAGGGGTAAGAATAATTCTCAGTGTGCATGTTTACCCTTATTCAGTTGTTCTGAGTGTAAGCAGACATAAATGATGGATTTCTCAGATTTTGACCGATGTCTTTCATTAGTGTCTTTCTTTATTTGACAACTTTTGTACTATGTTCATATATGTTGAAAATGTATACGTTGAAGTCCAGTCTTTTGTTTAGTATTGCAGATAATTACACTGAGATCTTAGCTTATCATCATTGAAAGCATTAGCACCTGCCTTTATCAGAACATTCAGGAATTTCACAGCTTATAAAGTCTGTGTAACTGGATCCGGTAGGATCTGGTAGAGCCGTTACAAAGAATTGCCTGTGGAAGCGATTAGTGTATATAGAAATGCTTTACTGTATTTTTTTTGGCCAGTATCAATGCTGTTGTGAAGACAGGTGAGAATGTGATTATTTTTCACATGGAAAAGATGCAGCTTCCTATGTACTATTATTTATGAACTAATATTTAGTGATCTGATTGTTTTGTAGAACATTCCTCAAATGTTCCTCAAATGCTTTCTGTCTCCTCTCCACCAGTAAGCTGATGTGTGGTGGGCGTTCTGGCGCACTATGGCTGCCGTCGCATCATCCAGGTGGATGCTGCACACGGTGGTGGATGAGGAGATACCCCCTGACTATGTAAGCGCTTTGAGTGTCTAGAAAAGCACTATATAAATGTAAGGAATTATTATTATTATTATTATTATTATTAAAAATACCCCCTACCGAACAGCTTTATTGGAATTTCCTATTAACATCTTCCTGAGCGTAAAGAGGGCATGTTTGTTTAGGCCTGTCTGATTATCTGAACTATTTCACCATGTCCAAACATAAAAAAACCTCAACAAGCAGCGTCTAATTGTTTTGTGCGAGAGCTCTCTTATCTGTCCCAGCAGAATCAAAACAAAAACAATCACTCCATTTTTATTTCTTATTTCTGGATCTCATATCTTAATTATGAACATCATCAGGTCTGTTCTACCCCTACCACAACTGCACAAGAACCTCCTTGTGTTCACGTAGCCGGCCTTGTAAATGCAATATTCACTCTCTCTTTGCCGTTCCCTGGAATTGCTCTTAGTTTTGCTGGAGGGTCTTTTATTTATGGGCTTTTACAGAACGAATCCTGAATTTTTATATAATTTTTTTCACAAATTAATTGACTAATTGACACAACTGCATTCCTTAATAATAATGAGAAACATTACTTGAGAAGCAAATCAGCATATTAGATTGATTTTAGATTGATCATGTGACACTGAAGACTGAAAAATTCAGTTTAGAAAAAAATTGAAAACTTGAAAATACTTTTAAATATAATTTTTTTGTTCAAATAGATGCCTTCTTAAAAGACGTCTTTTAAAAAATAACAAAATAAATTAATAACATTTCATACCAGCCCCAAAATTTTGACCAAGTAAAAAGAAACCTACTTTTCCTATTTTTTTACTAAAAAAACAAAAAAAAAACAAATGCTTGGCTACGCTATGATCCTGTTGGAAGCCCGGCATTTAATGGCAGAAGCAGACGGAACGCCTCTGCGGCACGAGGGGAACCCACATGATAAAGTCGAATGATCATTGCAACTGAGAAACCAAACCAAAGGAGAACGCATTCTAAAGGCAGACGGTTCTCTCATCAGGGATGGCAATCAGACCTTCCACGGGCTGGAACCCATTCTGCATTTTTCATTTGCTGACCGTTTACATAAAACCCACTATGACGCACAATTTATTTACCCTTTATGCATGATCAGCAGTGTTCCAGACTCAAAGCAGCAGTCTTGGCTTTAAAGAGAAGGATATTGCTGACCAACGCTCCATACTTTTTGATGAAAACCATTCTGCTAATGTTAGTCGAACCTTTTAAATTTGCTGGGTGAGATACAAAACAGAAAGATCTAACAAAAACACCCTCAGTACATGGCAGAGAATTAGAAAAATTTACAAAAAGACATTTTGTAGAATGTTACAAGGTCACAAAAGCATGTTACGGCGAAATACTTAACAGTGCATGGCAGTGACAAACTATACTTATGCTTCTGCAGAAGCTTTAGGAATGTTATAAATGTCATCAAAATCATGTGCTAGCACTTACTCCTGCATCATATGATGATGGTGTTTTCATTTGCTCCCTTATAATGGGATGCTTCTGTCCTCAAGGTGCCCAGTCTTTATTTAGAAATGCTAAAGACATTTATTCCCTTAAATCCTGCAAAACAGTTTCAATAGAACGTATTTCGTATTATTATTATTTAGAATAAAAAAAAATATTAGGGAAAATGTGAATTGCATTCATTGTTAAAAGAACTCTTTAAATAAATATTTCAGCAAATATGACAGCTCTATTATTTTTTACTCACCTTCATGTCGTTTCAAGGCCATATGCTATCTATTGTTCTGTGAAACAGAACATTTGAACAATATTTATAAGGATCTTTTGAATACAAGGACAATTCATCGCATCTATGAAGCTCAACAATGGGGGCAAATGCAATTAAAGAAATCCAATGTTCATTATTTTCATTTTTGGGTGAATAATTCCTTTAAAAGTCTGCGTTTGGTTATAATCTAAATCTGCATTCATGGAGATTACATAAAAAGTAGTTTTCACATCATTAACCACATACAGTAAATCTCTGACACTTGATTGCACATGAGATACTGTAATCAACATATTTCTTGGCTGGAGAGTGCTGTGACAAAGTCTCACTAATGAGCTTTACTGCTATGCATGTGAAGAGCAAATACTCGTGCATCAACAGACACAAACAAAGCTAACAAGCTGTCAAACAAAAGCAACGGAGAGACAATCAAGCCATCCAACTGTGTCAACTGGATTAAAACTGTGAGATTAAATTAATGCAAACATTTGTAAACCCAAAACCAGACAACAAAGAGCTGCTCTGTGGAGAACCCACTGCATGCCTATTCTGAAATTATAATAATTTTTTAGATGCTCTGAGAATTGGATGAGCCAGTTTGAAGGGAGATGAAGCTGCATTTATGCCGATATGTTTCCAATCCAGGCGGATCCAGAGTGGAAACATGCATGCATGTGTTTTTCTCACACATGCATGCACATATGCACGGAGAGATAGAGAGAGAGCGGTCAATCAACCTGTCCAGTTCTCAGATGTCTTTCAAAGATAAATCAAGGAAGCTGACTGATGCTGAATGGGACGTCAGTCCGGGAACTGAGACTCTGAGATAGCATATTATCTGCCTTTAAATACAAAAACACTAGACTATATTGGCTGCCCATGTCTGTGTAATGCTACACTAAGGAAACACACAGGGGTTAGAGGAGGATGAACAATTATTGCTTGTTTGCTCAACTTAATGCTGAAGATGTGCCACATACCTGCAGACCTATCTATATTTATCATAGACAACAACCTAGAAAACCCAGTAACCAACCAGAACTAGTAACAACACAGAACACTCTAGCAATCAGTCAACATATTCCATCAAAGCTGCTTGCCAATAATGACATTAGTGAAGGTACATGACGTATCATCCCAGGTCGGCCGCAGTGACATGGCTTCCACTCAACCCCCATTGTCTTGGGAAATTGCATTTTCAATCGAATAAAGGGTGGCCTAAAAAAAGCCTAATCCTCAAAATGAAAAGACACCCAAATGTTCAGCCATCAGGGCTCGCATGAGCGCTCTGATCTGTTAGATTAAGATATGTGGCCCAGTTCCAGCGAGCCTTGACCACATGGTGACAAAGAGACATCCCTGTACTGCGCTGACAGGTTCCTGCTCTAGGGAGCATTTGTTTGCATTGGTGTGTGTGTAGCGCTCATATCAATATCAACTCCTTGACAGGTGACAGAAACATGGAACATTTAGCCTGGAACAGATTCATATGTAATTCTTAATATTGTAATGAAATGGGAGGAGTGCCAAGAGGTGGCTAGTGCAAAAAAAGAAAAAGAAATTATATATATATATTATCTAAAATGTCACTGGATGATGGTTTAAAAAAAAAAAAAAAAAAACTTTTGTTAACTAAAAAAAATAAAATAATAATAATAATAATAATAATTTAGAAATCCAAAATATAAAATGGATTTCCAGCTCTAACATCTGACTAAATGATGGGATGTATGTTAATATAAATTAAAAAACATCACAAATTATTAGTTAAAAATGTATCTTAAATAAAAATATTATATACCATAAATATATCAGAAAAAAACTAAACTTATAAATATTTTTTTAACACAATAGATAGTTCCAACTCTAAAACCTAATTGGATGATGTTATTACATGTTAATTTAAAATGAACTCTCAACTCTCAATTTGTAAAGATCCAAATATGGCAATGGTCACAGCTTCTTTTGCTTTAATATACTGTATTTGTCAGTGTTTGAGTGTATTTCTATACCCCTGTAAACCTTGTAAGGAAATGTATGTTTCTTAAGCACATTCTCTTGCAAGGACATTTCTCCTTTAAGAATGACACCCAGTCAGCTTTCAGAAGGGACAGATTACTGCACATTCTTCCAATGACACTTTCTGCAGGCCTGTAATTTATCAGTGGAAATACAGGACCTAAAATACACACTTTACAGTCTTTTTGTGAATGCTGTCAGGAAGCACTACGGCATCACCATAGCAACCCCATCCTTAACAGAGTGCCAACAGTCAGAGAGAGAGAGAAGAAATTGGAAATGTGAAGGGCATCTCTGTGCAGATTATGAGTTCTCAAGGTATGCTCACTCACTTGCAAACAGCACAACACATCAGCGATGACCTTGCCATCCCCAAGGTCATTTATAGTGTGTAAGTTTATTCTCACCTAGAGCACAATGATTCAGTAACACCTTGAGTCCGCAGGGAGCACTCACACATTTAATTACACACTGAAGATTTGCTTCATGGCTTTGCATCATGGAATTTTGAGCAAGGAACTCTGTGAATACTAAATTATATGGTACAACAGCCGAACACTTGAGAGTGGGCAGTAATTGTTCTGGAAGAATGTGCATTTCAAGTAGCAACAGTATTAAAACATGAATCTTTTGTTAGTATGATGCAATTATGGTAAGATGTCATGGGTAAGACAGACTGGGATAACTGGCTAAAATCTGTCATTATATTTAGCAAAAATATATATTTTACATAATAAATATACATTTCACTAGTCATTAGTTTAGGAATCAGACTATACTGGTCACGCAATATGTTTTGATTCTTTACTCGCCACACAGTAATCAGAAATCAGGTATAAATATATATATATATATATATATATATATATATATATACATTTATACCTGATTTCTGATTACTGTGTTGCGAGTAAAGAATCAAAACATATTGCGTGACCAGTATAGTCTGATTCCTAAACTAATGACTCTTGAAAATTGGTTCTTGTATGTGAATCCAAAAAACAACGTTACCGTTGTAGTCTGATTCCAGAACTAATGATTCTTATGATTCTTTCTAATGAGTATCATAATGACTGTCTGTCCTTATGATAACATGTCATTAAAGATACACACATTTTTGTATGGTTTTTGTGCACATAAATAAATTAAACAAGCCTCTTTTATGATGTAAATTATTACATTCAACAGCATTACTTTAGATTTGTTGATCACTTGAGATTGTTTGAAGAATCTGAAAAACTGGTATTGATGACAGTTCTGTGCACTGGTCTCACTCTCTATTTGCATTGCCTATAGCACAAGATTGAAGTAGTTCACTAAAAATCCCATTAAAACAATTTAGTATCGCTATAAGGCTATAAGTCATGCTCTGTTCTCCTTAGGGTCAGCGTATGATGACAGCTCTGACTTCATAATTGAGATTAACAGAGACTCTGCCCCTGACTTCGGCACTATAAAGTACTGTGAATTCTGCGGTTAACCAAGAAAACTATACCAGCTGGGGCACAGAGTGACTGGCTGGCCTGTCGATGTTCTTGCAATCGATCATGAGAGAACATTATGAAAACACACAGCCGCCAGGGTCAGAAGCCAGGGGGAAAGTTGTCTGCTTCTGACTCCTTTCATTTCAAGCTGCTTTCATTTCCTGTCTGGGAGAACAGTGCTGAGTTTCTTTTCAGCGTGCTCAGCTGAAATCTATGATATTTTATCAGTATGAATGAGTTTGTGCCGTTAGTAAGTAAGACTTTCCATACATTTTTGAATGACTTTCCATACATGATTATGCGGTATGGTTAAGATAAAATATATATATATATATTTATATATATAAAATATGAAGGTTTGCGAGTGCTGACATTTAAACACAAGTGATGGAACACAGACTTCCAGCCTATAAAGAGGTTTATGCAATGAATAAATATAGCATGGGCCCTGTTATATTTTCAGACAATCACTTAAAATGAAGCAAAGCTCCCTTATTTGCACTTCATACATGGAGCATCACAAGAATACACAAGATATTAGCATGCAGTTTTAGAAAAGCTCAAAAATGTGTGATACTTCACAAAGAAACCTGGGATTCAGGGTTTGCACATCGAAAAAGGTGATGTGCTAAAATAAACAAACATGCATTTTTTTCATATGGTGTATACGGAAAAGAGAAATCATCAATCAATTAAAGATTTAAAAACAATAAGTCATATCTTCCTGCATTCTGAATCAGAAAGACCTTTATTGCAATTTTTGTTAATGAAGCTTCCAGTGCATGCATACTGTCCATAATAAATAATATATACGATTTTAATCTGTCGACTGTGTTACAAATGACATAAAAAAGCACAATAAAGGTGTCCAAATGATATATTTTTGTTTTAATTTTACAACAAAAGGGCCTGTGCAATCAAGAAGCAGTTTATAATGTATATTCCCATTGTCATACTCCCATCCCCAGCCACGTACATACTTTTAATGTGTACTGTGAGTTTACAAACTGGGACTCTTTGCATATCTAGTACATACTGTAAAGCAATCCTCAACTTTCCATCTAGCTGTTTTTGTATAAAAACTGCACTGAAGTTGGTGATGAATCATCTGGGATCCAGCATAGGCCCAAAACACATTCTCAGACAATCTTACTCAGACTTACTCAAACAGCGAGTCTCGGCCCCCTAAAAGGCAAAAGGCCTCTTATAAAAGGAGCTGACAAGATGTTGATAAGTGTGTTTCTAAAAAGGAACAGCCACCCTACAGTTTATTTAGGACAGCGTCATCAGCGAGCCATCCAGTGCAATTAACATCCACATGTAAATGACCTCAAATTAGAGTAAATAGGTTACACGACACAATAGATTTAGGGTAACAACTTTATTCAGTGGTGATTTATGAAATGAAGAGGATTTTGTTTTCGTAGTACTTGTCATTCACCCAAACATAAAGTTACACATGTGATTCATTAACTGTACAGATGTTTACCCAAAGATTTGCCAAGAACTGTTTTTGTTTACTAGACAAACAGGCAATGACCCCTCTCTTCTTTGTCCCTATCAAACCAACCATTTACATAGCCCTGAAATATCAACAGGTTTTATTACCAGAGTTAACAATGCTTTAAAAATCTCAGACAGGCTTGAAAACAACACTCAGAGTGGGGTCTGCATCATTCAATTGTAGATTTGTGCAATACACAAAACCTAAGATGCAAATAAATGTCTAGCAGTAGCTTGATTCTTTACAAAATCACTTTTGTGGAAGATTAAGGATAATTGGAAAGTACAGAACTAAATTCCAAAGCTACTCCTGAATCAATTCCAGTCTGAATTCATCCTCCACTGAACAGTCTTTGGAGTAATTTGATTTCACAGTGGCCATCTGTTTGTCATCCCGTCAAATTCCCATTAAGTGAGACCCACTGGTTAAAAGTCAAGTGATTGACATGCACATTGAATTTGCCTCTCTTTCACACTGACAATAGCTTGTAGCCAGACACAATGTCTCATTTATCTAGTGTTCAATGCCAGCAGCAGTCGACATCTTGTTTCTGAGTGAAAAAGGGCGCAAGCTCTTGCTGTTTTACTTTTCTTCTGCAGACTCACCAGGGTCTGCAATGACAAAGTGGATGTCACTTCTGTCAAACATATCCACTGTTTGTTCACAAAACAGCGCTGTGTATTATGGCTTTGACAGTGGGAAACACGAGCTAAAAAAGCTCTAATAAATTTGTGTTACAGATAAAAGATTCTTAGGCCATAACGGATACATTTAGACTACTAAAAAAAGCAACAACAAAAAAAAAAATAATAATAATAATTTGTCAAGAGAGCAAACAAGTGTGTTTTAATCTAAAGCAATTTAGTAATAGCCTAAAATAAATGAGCCACTAAAATCGGAACATGCACCCTCAAATCAACTTCCAGTATGAATACATAATAATTGCTCTGTTTGAATCCCAGACCGCCAGCCCATTTATAATTTCACGCCGTCTCCAGTCATCGTGCGCAGAGGAAAGCAGCTTGTTTTGACAGATTGGGTTTCTTTGATGCATACTTCAGTTGTGGTGGATTTTTGCAGCTGCATTGCATGTTAAAGTAAACAGTCGAGTTGATAAGATCTTCACAGATGAATTTGCAAGCAGGGTCTTTCAAACAGCTGGAAAGAATAAGGGCAGAGAGGAATGTAATAGCATGACTTTTGCTGCTGTGCCACTTTGTGTGACAAAATACGGACAGTGGGAGAGATATAAGAAAACGAAAGTATGGAGGAATAGTAAATCATAATTAGAACCACAGTATTGTCTGAAATTACAAAGGATTTCAAATCACAAAGCTGAGTCACGATCATTATGACCGTTATTTAGAAGTATTTTAGTAATTTAGAAGTAAATTATAAGTAATTGAGCTGTTTACCTACAGCAAAACGCCTTGATATCTGATTGTTCTTAAATGTCCTCTATTATGTTGAAATATGTATTCATCTCAAAAGAAAGAAAATTCACAAACGCAATTTTTATAAGCCCAATTGTTCTCCTAGACTAAATTTACCAAAAAATTGGAACGTAAATCAAAAATCTTGCTTACAGTATTTTGTCATTATTCACTTATCCTGTTTTTTGGATTAACTGCTCCTTTAAAGCTTCTAAATGTTTCTTTGTGAGAAAAAGAATCCCCAGCAATCTCAAGTTTTAGAGTTTCATAAGAGATCTTAAATATGTCTCAGACCACCAATATAGAAAAATCTGCAATCAAACAATTTTGAGAATTTCTCATCAAATTCTCTCCCACTATCTATACTGACTTCATTGCTCTTTACAATTACAAATCTCAGCAGCTGTTTAATTTCTGTCTATTTTTCTTTCTCCAGCTAACTCTATGAGAAACAGCTGAGAAAGTTCTTAGAAGTCCAATTTTTTCCTTCTGTCTGGTTTTTTCTCCATGATGTCAGGTTTGATATTATCAAATCCCCATCTGAACACAGAGGCTATGGTCTGAGGAGAGTGTATGACCGGTATCGTTTTCCCATTGAGCTCGGCAGAGACACTGGGACATGTAGAGGAATGAAAACAGACTGTACAGGGGTCTAGAGGTCCACTGCTTCCAGCTCATTTGGCCACATATAGCAGTCCTGCACCTCTTTGCTTCTATGTGGATTCAAGGTTAACAAGCTGTCTGGAGCCATTCTGTCTGCCGTCCACCGTACCTGAAGCTTTGTAGAAAGCGGCTCTCTGGGAGATAGACACTCGATAAGAGTCTCAGTCATTTGACCAAAAGCAACCTTTCATGAGGAATAGACTTTCAAATGTATTTGGCTCTTGAGTTAGAATATGATTAAACTACACGTGGTGGATTTTGCTAACTTTTTCTTGCCAATGCCATAATAAGTACTGTACAACATGATTTAAAATATTAGTAAGATTAATATATATGATCATAAAAATATGATCAAACAATGTCATATATATATATATATATATATATATATATATATATATATATATATATATATATATATATATATATGTACATATTTTTTGAAAGTTAAGCCAATTTTTCAACAGAACATTGGAAAAATGTTTACCTTTTTTGTGGAAAAGGCTTGTTTTTTGAGAGTACTCGGTCTTGACTATACATTTGGCAGCCTTTTGTCTCTCTGAAATCAAAAGAGCATCAGGGACATTTTCTAGATATGATATTAATGAGGGTTGACGGATGTTTAATAGCTCTGTCCAGTCCACTTCTTGTTGTGACAGATGGTATGATGATGGAAAAACTGAAAGAAACCAAATCTCCAATGTTTTGCAAGAGACACTGGTGTGATGTTTCAGTTATGTTTGACTCAAAGTTTGTGGATTGCTTGATCAAAGTCAGAGGGTTGTTTTACGTGAAAAGGAGGAATGGAAGAATTTGGATATTACGTAAATGCCAAAACAAAAAGAGAAGGAGTCCCTTAGGATGTGGTAGGAGAAGAGGAGAGGTGAGACAACATATAGGGGCATTAAACGGCTGAAGACCAGATGCATGCAGTTATGTCAACACATTCATCACTGATTAATATCATTGCCATAATAAGAACAAGAGGTCCTGACCACCAGACAGCTCAAAGCATTAAAGCACTCTACTTGACGTCATCAGTCATTTATTATATGTTTTGTTTTAAATAATACTATGCTTTAAGAATGTGAGAAAAATCTGTTTTGCATGTAAGAGCCTGTTGTCACATAATTTTCCGATTACAAAGGAAACAGGATCTTCGAGCTGTCACTTTCCTGCAGTGCTTCTGTTGTTTGGACACAATCCTTCTTAATGTTCGACAGTTTTCATCCACTATAGCTACTTCTTCACAGACGAAGTGTTGCCATGCTTTGTGTACGCAGTCATAATCATAAATACTATTGTTCTTAAAACACTAGTTCTTAAAGGTGCACTAAGCAATATTTGTGACCCTGGACCACAAAACTTAAATGAATAGTTCACTCGAGAATGAAAATCTGTCCATCTTCTACTCACCCTCGAAGCATCCTAGGTGTACGTAACTTTCTTCTTTCAGAATTTTCTTTTTTCTCCATTTTAATTTAATTTTAATTATTTAATTATTATGAATTCACTGTTTAATTATTTTTATTTTTATTATTATTTAACTACTCTGTTTACTTTTTACTAATTTTTAAGTTTTATTATTTATATTTTAAGCAAGGAGACTGAACTAAATAGAAATGAAATTAAATAAATAGTGCTTAAACAGTCCTTAAAGTGCACTATTTATTTTATAAAAAATGTATCTCTCTAATTAAAAATAGAAATAATACAAAAAGCTAATTAATAAAATAATTAAAATAGAAAAAAAGAAACAATAATAAAAAAAAATCATAATAATTGAAATTATAAATTATTTCATGCATTACATAAAATGTGATATAACCACAATCTCTATCTTCCTTAACCTGAGTACATGTGATGAAAGCATTAGAGAGCATGTCAAGCCCGCACATGAACTTTATGATGGCAATCAGATGTGGACTGAGATACGATTCCAAGCAATAAGGGACTTTAAAATGAAAAGAGCAGGAATGTGTGTTAAAGATCCCTTCCTGGTGACGTAAAACCAAAAGCCCTTGACCTACAAAAATATCAGAAGATCGCAGTGACCTTGCTCATGTTTAATCTATACTCCTTACACTTCTTCAGACAATAAAATAGAGGCTTTCCTTGTCTGGGTCAAGTTGTGGGATAACCAGACCTGGTTCTTTGTGACCTGATATCAAGACCCTTATCAGAGCTCTGTCTCATGAGAGAGCTCAACTCTGTTATCATAAGCTCTGTTTGAAATCACAAACAAACGGAGGAGGAGGCCAAAGACAACACAGAGAGGCAAGATTAAACAAGGAATCTCCTAGAGATAAAAAAAACTACTGCAGGCGGTCCAATGTCCTCCAGGGGTCAGGGCCAAAGTTCAACTCTCTGTGTGTATGTTAGGATTCAGGAAAGAGAAATCACTGTGGAAGTCATTAATCACACATGCAATGGATCCAGAGAAAATACCTTTAATTAATCCCCCAAAACCACAAAGGATTAATCAGAAGAAAAAATCGGTCTCCAACGTCCCTCATATTTATGAAAGAACTATTTCATTTTTAAAGTTCAATCACCCTACTTAAAAATAAAGATTAACAAGAAGAATTGAATAACACATAAAATAGACATAATTAAATAATAAATATATAATGATTTAATTAAATTATTTTATTTTATTTTATTTCATTTCTCTACTTTCAAGAGTAAAGTGCATACATAGAATAAAAATTAATAGATGTAATTAAATAGTAAATAATAGTATTAGTAATAGTAGTAATTAAATAGTAATAATTTTTACAAAAATTATTAATTATCTCTAACATCCCTAAAACAGGGAAATTCAAGAAAGAACCATTTTAAAGATCAACATTTATTATATTTTACTATCAAAGTTTATTCTCCCTATTAAATGTTATATAATTAAAAAATTTAAATTAAATAATTAAAATGACTAATTACCTCCGACATTCCTTGAACAGAAACAATTCAAGAGAGAGCTTTTTTAATAAAAGAGTGCTATTTTATTTTAATTTATTTTCAAAGTTAATATTCCCTTCTTAACAACAATTAATAAATCAGTAATAGTTCAAACGAATAATGTCCAACAGCCCTCAAACGGGAAAAATTATAGAAAGAACAATTTCAAAGATCAACACAATAGTTTAATAAAAAATAATTAATTATTAAAAGCATGTATAATTAATGATTTATCTCTATCATTAAATGTCTCTTAACATATAAGAAATATTCACTAACCTTTGACCTTTGACCTTTGGACAAAGACAGGAGGTCAGCTGTATTGAATATAAATCAATAATTAATATTGTCCTTCATCATAAGGATCAATGGCCATGCTTCTCGTCTCAGGCATGTTAAATACTCAAGCATTTATTGCACACTTATTTATTGCAAGGTGAGACGGCCGACCAGAATGCTGAGTAAGTAGTAGAGATTGTTATGCTTGTGCAACCTGAGATTACACACACACAGATCCTTGCGTGGGAAAGGTCATTGTGCTGAGTGTGTGTGAGAGTCTGTGAGAGAGTGTAATGTCTTTGCTATTCCTCCTTGAAATATCGCCTGCTCCCCCACTGCTGCAGTCATTTTTCACCCTGACACGCTGTCCTGATGTCCTGATCATATATATGTGCTGGACGGCAGCCATTGACTGACCACAAATAAATATATGACCATCTGCACACATACCTCCTGCTTCCCTTCAGCTCTGTGGCTCACCATCACAACATTAGTTAGTAGTGCTTGCTAAGTCAAGCATCCATCATTATTACTATTGCCAATAGGGTAAAAAAAAACCTTAACTCTTAGGGTATAATTTGACAACAAATTATATAGCTGTGCTCTTACATTCCTAAGAAATCAAATTTATGATTTACACCTTATATTTAGCATAGTGTATAGTTTAGGTTGTATGTTATTTTTAAACACTATAGAGCACTCACAAGTTCACACTTACATATATAGAGTGATATAGATACTATGACCAGTGTAGTCAAAGGGTGACAGATTCACGTACATCTGTTTCAGATAAAACTGAATGTGCTTTTAGCACCATGCACTGAAAATGTCACTTTCAAAGCATTGCAAAACATGCAAGATGCAACATATGATCATATTGAAGAAATGTCATCACAGACACATTTTTTTTACATAGTTCCTTTAAAAAAAGTAAATCATGTTTAAATAATGTGGACGGTTTAGCTTTTTTAAAACAGTATTTTAAACATATTCAGCAATGCAGCTCACTATATGAATATTACAAATAAATGTTGAACACTCTTAGAAACATTGCAATACATTCAAAATAGCTTACTGCTCTGTGCAGATAGAAGGTTTAACATTCTTAAAACCAAAAATGAAATGTTTAGAAAATGTTTTAAAACATTAAACGGTTAGCTGAGACCTCCTGATAAACTGCTAACATCAGCATGTTAACTATATGGCTCTGGTTAACACTGATGTAGGGCTAATATAAATGGTTCACACGTAACAAATATAACAAATGCAGTGAAATGAGAATAATTAATCAACAAACAATGCAAGAGAACAACAGCTGCTCCTCGAAACCCCTTATAATCAAGTACAAAGATCATTTTGTGGACACATATATATGGTTTATGTTTCTACCCAGAGCATTTGACAGATATATTGGTGTTGCAATAATGAAAGGAGCTTTCTTTTAAAAAGATTCGATCAATAAACTGATACATTCCAGAAAACATTGTTGTTAACAGCTGTTTGGAGGAAAGCTTTAAAGATGAGTGAATGAAAAAGCCTTTGGCTTGATTTATGAACACAGAAGCTTATAAACTATACTCAGAACTCTCTGCCTTTACAGTAATTCCAGTCAAGATACAAAAGCAAGGACACATGTCATGCTGTGGTTCCTCTAGAGCAGATGTCCTTCAGCATTGATCACACAATCACTGCTGCGGGACATGTGACATGCGAAAAACTCTTAAGTGTATTATATTCTATAAAGTAAGATTATGAATTTGTGGGCTATTTGTTGTTTCAATTGATATAGCCAATGGAAAACAAGAATGCCAGTATGAAACAGCAATGTAATGCAATTTGAGCTGAAATGAGAGTGAAAAGGAAACAGACAGACAAAGACAGATTGAAAAGACAGCAAGTTAAGATTGCAATTCTTATCTTCCTCAAGAGGAATTTAAAGACTTGCCTCAGATAAACTCACAGATATGACCACACTGCATCCTTGAGTCAAACTCATCCACCCTAGTACACTAGATAGACCAGAAGGTGACATATGGCATCTGAAAAGGATATCAAGAAATAAAAGTAACAATGTTAAATTACCTTTTTCAAATCTCATGAACAGCAGAGAAGAGTTTGCATTGGATTTAAGATCCAGTGAAAGGATATCCTTGTGGGTTTGAACCCCACTTCTGGTAGAGAAGAACAAGTTTCAAATGAAATATAGTAATGGAGGATGATGGTAACATGTCATCAGCAAAGAACAAATCTGGCAACCATGAAGTTAAACTATATTGTGTGGTTATGACAGGAGTGCTACACAAACATCTGTATAATGGCTAACTTGCTATTGTAAAGATGTTCCTGCTGCAGTACTTGTTTTAACTGTTATCAATAATCTTGTAATTTAAATATTTAGGCAATGACAGTATCATTAGTAACTTCAACAGCTATAATAAGATTTAAGTTTGTGAAACTTTGATACCGTCATACTGATTTCCATACATTTATCCAACAGAATTGCATGTTTTTAAGTGAGCACAATCAACTCAACAAAACATAAGATAATTGATCAAAATGAAAAAATGAAATAAAGATTCTTTATTGGCAACTATGGCAACTGAGCAAAGAAAAAAAACTACTAGTACATAAATAACTCTTGCTATTTGATGGAAGAATGAATCAATATACACACAAATCACTCAGATCGCAGGATTCAGATGAGGGGTGAGTAATGCTGGAGGGAATGTAATGTGTACCCACTGCCCTCTGCATATTGAAAAGAGAAAAAAAAAACGAACCGTTTGTGTTGTGCTCATGGACCAGCTGTGTAAATCTCTCACTGTTTTTCTCAGGGGGAGCACAGACTCATTTTTAGAAACACTGGTATTCCAGTAACTTAAGAACATTCTTCAGGCATGTAACTGTAGAGAGATCAAGAGACAAAGACTGCGGTAGAGCTCTGTTCAGTCCGTTCAACACAGACTGAAGCTCTCGGGTGGCCTGAAATAGGTAAAGAGGTCATTAAGGAAACGAGGAGGCTGCGCATATAAATAGCTTCAGTTATTGAGTCTCCAATAAACCAGTTCCCTTCTGTCTGTCTAACTCATCTTTCTCCATCCCCATGCCATTTAATCGAAAAAGAACTAGTGTGGTGTATTGATTCGCAGCACCTTGCAGTAAGCGAACCCTTCCCTAGTAACCTGTCAGGTATGATGGACAAAAGAAGAAAAAATAACAGAAAAAAAAAGATAATTAAGCCCATGCTGGGATTTACTCATCTATACAATATCAAAGAAATCATTAACACCAAAAAGCCACCGCAATTACCCAACATGAGGCCTCAGATAAGAAAATTACTGCTTGTGCTTCAAAGGAGACTATCTGCCCCCCTTTACGCTGAGATCCAACAGGGTTTTTAGGAGAAGGACAGGATGAAGACCCCAACCAAGAGTGCTGCTCCTGCTGATGGAGAAGCCACGGATAAACGGGAACAATTAAACACTCATTAGCATGGCAAAGGTCTGCTCATTACAAGGAGTTGCTCTCAGATGAAAGGGCTGCTCTGACTATTTTTTTTTTTTAAGTGCTTGGCAGAAATGGGGATAGGATAATCAATCCCCCCGCTCCCGATTCAAATTATATGACATATTGCCACAAAAGGTCAATGTGTGTTCAATCAACTGCATCTGTTAAAAGCAATAATGTTCAGTAGCTTTTTGTGGCATCTAAAACCGAAATTTACTTTGAGAGATATTCATTGGAATAAAAGTGTGACAACTAGCCCCAGTCTCTCGTATTTGCCAGTCTATCAGTCCCATCAAGCGAAACACCAACTACGTATATCACAAAAACATAAAAGACCTATTTTTATTTTGTTTCTTGTTTCCAACACCAGGAATCAGTTTCCACATGGAATTCTAGAGTTACGCATACATAACTAAAATATAACTAAAATAATAAAACTTTTGGATTTTTAGTGAAATTCATGGTAAAAGTGGTTAGATATAAACAGCTTTTCTTTGGTAAATTGTTTGCATCTCTCTTGTTTTTTCATTTAAGCATGCCAAAAAGGCTCAGTCTGTTGTTCTTACGTTGCAATTTTGACCACTATGATACTGTTTTTGCCAAAAGACATTTTTTACTCTCTTCTAGCTTTTGGTGAGTATTGATTTTGGACCCTGAATGTACACAAAGACCACCACTGCCATAACCACAAAAACGCAGCAGTACTCTCCTTCCTCAAGAGCTGCAAAGTCATTATCAGCTGTCCAGGTCTTACTTATGAGCTCCAAGCTCCCAAGAGACACTGTCATAAGTGTGTTGGTCAGTGGGGGAGGTGAGGGCCAGTGGGGTCCTGCTCCTAAATGAGGGGCTGAGGAGGAACAGAGGGATTCAGAATGATGAAGGAGTCTTTGAAGAGCTGGAGATGGAGGGATGATGGGTCTTTGAGGTCTGCCTGGGCTCTGAAGGGCTTTTGTGTGGAAACCTCCTGGAAGAACAGTTCACGTTACTGCAGGACAATAGCTGGTTAAACTGTGCACAGAAAGAGGTTAATCCACAAAGAATAGGCAGTGGCCGGTAAAGCTAGTGACACAAGACCTAGAAAAAAGCATTAGTCAATAAAGCACTAATTAAAGTGTTTGCTTGGTGAGCCGTACAGAAGGCGATCAAAGCCGAACACGGTCGTGTCACAAATGGGGAAGATTCTTAAAGGGATGTGCTCATTCTGCATTAAGGGTGAATAAGAAGTGTGGTTCATTTTAAAGCACATGCTACAGCAACATGAGCAGCCAAAAGTGATATACAATAAAATAAAAAAAGAAATAAAGACAATAAAAAACCACAGCATCATAAAAAACTCTCCTAAATCCAACTGTAAAGCAAAGATATAAAAGTACTTCATCAAAGTTGTTTTAAAAGCGATCAGAGAGGGTGCTGAGTGGATGGCTAGCGGTAAGTTACTCCTTAAAGAAATTAAGGCTATCAAAAATGTCCAATCACTTTTCACTGGAGTCGGGACAAGGGTACCTGGAGCAATAGTTTATCAGCAGATCTCTTTACTGGCTTATTTAGAGTAACAAGATCTGACAAATATGAGGTAGTGTGAGAGTTTTTAAAATGTAAATAATTCTTAAGAAGGCTTTGAAATCAATCCATTACAGGGATGTTAAAATCTTAGTGATTCTGACCTCTTTCTCATAGTGGTCAATAGTCTTGCAGCAGCATTTTGTGCAAGATGCAACTGATTCACCAATGAATAAGAAATTCCTAAATACACAAGTTGTTGTCAAAAGACCCGGTACTTCGGTACCAGGTCGGTAGCTACTAAAAAAATGAAAATGTCACTGCGGTACCAGGTTTCTTTAAGTACCGGTGGTACTGATTGCCCGGTCAACCCTGTTCTTGACGCATACAGCGCTATGATTTCCGCGAAGCAGAAAACATGGACGGAATCTCAAAATCCAGTCATGAAAATAAAACTTCCATTTTAATATGGACAGTCACGGAAAGTTAGCATAAATTAATCAAATCTCCATAGTCCAGTCAAGATGATATAAAAGCATGGATGATAACCAAATCTCTAGATGTGAGCACTGGTTTAATCTTAAGTAGCATAAAGTAGTTTTCAACAAGTATTAACTTTTTTTTTTTTTTAGGAAATTCAACTTTGAAAAAAAAAAAAAAAAACGGCACCCAGATTTTTGGCGTATGGATGAACATTTCCACAAATAACAAAAAATATGGGGCAAAGAGCTAAAAGGGCCAAAAATAGAAACCATATCAATGAAAACCTGCATCTCTTTAGCCTTACAGGGAGACCGCTGCACTTTCCTAATTTTCTCAGGCGCTTTTTATTATGAAGACAGCAACTTGTTGAGCAACAGGTAACCACAGGAAAGGTAGATGACATCCATGAGTTAAAGGAGTGGTCATCATTCAGGATACGTCTGCAGCAGTCTGTGTTAAAGAGATGTAAATAAAGAAGGGCTTGGCAAACATGAGTAAGAACAGGTTTCTACCACTAACAGTCATATCACCCATAACAATAAATACAAAACACTTGACCTAGGTGAGAGGCCATGGCAAGCCTGCAAAGCAACATAGTGACAACAAGCCAGCAGACAACCAGTGGCCATCTTGAATTCTTTAATAATAACAATAAGAAATTTGCCCTGCATAGTGATGCAGCTGTATGTGGTTGTGTTATCAGCACTGGTTCCAATGGACAAACTTAATGGATGCAGTTGTCTTCATGGGTTCAAATCCCATTTCTGGTAGATTAATGTGATTTTTCAATGGAATATATTAATGTGATTGTATGTGGTCCCATTACCACCAATTGATTTCTCAAAGTGGTTATGAAGTACCTGTAGAAGAAACAAAGGGGTTTTCAAAACAACAAAGTAACCAGGATGTCTGAGTGGCTAATGTATGTAGTAACACAGAATAGAGTGACCAGGATGGCCGAGTGGTTAAGGCGTTGGACTTAAGATCCAATGGACAAATGTCCTCGTGGGTTCAAACCCCACACCTGGTAAATCAGGGAGAATTTTAAAAGAACAGCAATATGACTGTATGTGGTTGTTTTCAAAAATTAGTTTATCAAAAAAAAAAAAAAAAAAAAATGAGAATGAGTGCTAAAGGTGTTGAAAATAAGAACCAGTGGATGAGTGACTTTATTGGTTTGAACCCCAGTCCTGGTAGAGCAATGTGAACTTTGAATGCAATCGTGTGGCTGCATGTAGTTATTAACAAACATCTGTTTACACCTGGCACTGTGAGACGAATCCCGTAGCCTGTAACTACTTGTGACTGGATTTTAGGGGTTAATCTCTTTTTTGTCATTGCATACATCACTCACTGCTTTACTATATGCTGATAAAGCACAAAAAGTGTCATACATTCATGCATATGCTGTGTACATTCATTCATTTACTATTCACTGTGCATTAATGCACTGAGTGTAATGTGGAAAGATTGAGTAAAAATTATGAAATTTTGACTAATACCTGGAGAAAACCAGAATCTGATGCTGTCAGCATACAGAGCAATCTTTAAATGGCATCCCATGGATAAAAATGCTTTGTGGGTTCATACAGTAATGCTACACTGCTGTTTAAGTGCTCCTGAAGTGACCTGTGAAACACAAAGAGGGGTTATTAGCATCACATAGGGACCAGGATGAGTGGTTAGGCATTGGCCTTACGATCCAATGGACAAATGTCCTTGTTGGGTTTGAACCCCTCTCCTGGCAGTATAATTCACCCTTTATAAAATGATGTTGCTCTGCAGGTAGTTTCCTCAAAGTGTTACTGAAATACCCAGTTAAAGAAATTAAGTATTTTGGCTTCTGGGGCCAGATGGTGTAGTTACAACATCTACCAGCAGAGACTACCTGGTCTATATTAACCAGCTAAATCTTAATCCATTTACATTACCTTTGATGATACAAATATGACACTTACAAATTAATACAGTTGATGAACATGCATAGAAAAGAAAGAAAGTAGGGATTTTTTTTCTTTTTTTACACTAGCCTATTTAATGTTTTTTTCTGACCATCAAGTGTCAGTCACTTTCAATGCCAACTGGCAGGAAAACATGGTACATTAAAACCTTATGGTAAATAAACCTTTTATTTTACAATAGATATAGTGGAGACG